>NW_009934121.1:71781-97026 GCF_000696875.1 Nestor notabilis | reverse complement strand
TTTTTTTATTTCACTAATAATGAATTGTTCTTATTTTTGGTGATTTGGCCTCTCTTTAGTTTGCCTAATATGTCAAAACTCTACTTGCTTGTGTGGGTGTCTCGCTTTCTTGCTGTTTCTGCTTTGTTTCAACTGATCAAGAAATCGCTGATATTTCTGTACACAAAGTTTCAGAAGGACAGATGCATGAAGGTTGGAGTCCTACCCTTCTGGCATGCTTAGATCTGGCTGATAAATCTCTCCTGACCATTCTTTTCCTTTGGAAAAAAAGCTGTCCAGGGAATGGGATTTTCAGTAGTCATGTTCCCTGGCAGAGAAACAGGGAAGATCTCGAGCTTTCTCACCTTTCCAGATGGGATCCATATTTAGTAGGCAAGATTAACCTCCACCAGCTCTGTTGTTTTGTATGAGGCTTGTGTTTGTTTAATGAAAAAAATCTCATTTGTTTCAGGTCTTGCAAAAAACAAAACCTACAAATGTGGTTGGTTTTTTTGTTTTTTTTTTTAGTAGAAGAAACCTAGCAATAAAGTAATGCTGTTATAAGAACTTAACAGTGGTTTTGTCCTGCCCTAATAACATGCTAATTCTGCAGATGCATTGAGTCGTGCAGTGATGCTGAGCAAAAACATTGGGGCCCTGAGCCCAAACCCAGCACAGCCTTTCCCTTTTCTTCAAAACTTCAAAATGCTGAGTCCCAAGTGCAACTGGATGACTGTTGTTTATACTGTTTGAAATGCAGTGGGTGTCAGGCTGGACCCTTCCCTGACCCCAGGGAGGAGCTGGCCCCTAGTGCTCCCAGCTGGGGGAGAGGTCTGCGGGCAGGCTGGCCCTTCCCCATGGGCAGTGGTCCAGCCAGGGAGCTGCGAGCTGCCAGCTAGTACCACTGATGGCTGGGTGCTTGCAGCCAGAGAGGCACGGGGAAGAATGCTGGATTACAAAAACAGAATAAGGAAAATGCCAGACATCATTATTTCCAAGCTATTAACAGATAAATAAACCAGAGTAATCACACCACCTGTGAGCTCTGACATGCAGCACTGGTCTGGCTGTAACTTTCCTTGTGATCTTTGTATTTGCCTAAAAGCAAAACCTACAGCTGGGGATAAACTGATCCTCAATGATAGGAAAACCAGAGCCCATGTATTGTGCAACCCTGACCAAAGATGATGCTTTAATCATACAACCTTATCCAGCCAGAGCAACCAAGATTCAGTGACCCCAGTGGAGGCTGCATGGTCTTTTGCCAGGTTTTAATCTGACACTTAATTTGCAGTTTCAAGTCATAAAGAGAAAAGCAATTTGCAAATATATGTGTGAAAAAGAGGTGTATGTATGTGAGCAGACAATAGAGAGGAAAGAAAGCCCATCTTCTAGACACTCTGCTTCTAAATGATTATATGCACCATGATGATATTCATAGAAAACTCACAATTCTGGTGCCAGAAACAAGACGACCAGAATTTTAGTCAGTCAACTGATCAACTGATTGTAGTTGTGTTTGGCTCTTGAAACCCATATATTAACAGATACTTTGACTGTTGTTTACCTCAATCATTTTATTAACATTTAAGATAATTATTTTACTATTAAGTGTGTTAAAAGCCCAACCTGCGCCAAGCAGAATCAGTAAGAAAGCTGATGGAGTTCAGAAGTATACAACTGATTTCTTTTGTGGCTGTTTAGTTATTAATAGCTGAAATTATGATATAAGTAGTATATATCTAAGTAGAATGGAGCAAAATAAATCTAGGTAACATAAAAGACACTGTTCCCAATGTGCTTTAGAAATCAAATCATTGCATCAGATTGCTGAGCCATAATTAGTTTTGTAAATTTTTAGTTTATTTTTCTTAATAGCCTGATCTGGGTGAACAATTAAAGCTGGTCATGTTTTCTTCTGAATTTGTTCGCCATTGTTAGGAATTATAACAAAACAGTGCTTGTGAAAGATAGCAGTGCTCCAGAGACTGAAATGAAGTTTCCATAGATACTTGCACATATGTCCACATGGCCTACCAACAATGATAAAATCTGCTGTCTCAAGAGATCATCTTTCAAAGTCTGCCTTCCATTATACTGCTAATGCTGATAAATGTGTCTGTCTCCTACAGGCCAAGTGGCTGTATCTCCATGACAATTCACAAAAGTGATTCATGCAAAGAAATTGTTCATCGGCTTAGAATTTGCTTAACCTTGTCTCTTATTTCAGCACAATACACACTGGAGTTTTCATTTGAGTTAAGATGCAGTACTTTGAAATGCCCAGCACACACAAAAAGATCAAACTCTCATTTAATACCCTGGTGCTTCCTGAAAAGTGCAAGTTTTCACGTGGGGTGGATTTGGATGTTACCACGGTTTAATGATTTTTTTCTTTCCTTTTTCACATGTTTTCACCGATCTGCCTTGTGAACAGTTGTCTATACCAGAAACAGTGATCACAATCTGGTCTATCATAATAACAGTAGCAGAGACAACAATGTGATTCCTATTTGGAAAGCGTGTTAGGCACTCTTTTTCACATGTTTTCACCGATCTGCCTTGTGAACAGTTGTCTATACCAGAAACAGTGATCACAATCTGGTCTATCATAATAACAGTAGCAGAGACAACAATGTGATTCCTATTTGGAAAGCGTGGCTATTGCATAGCATTGTGAGATCAGAGTAATTAAAGTCTTCACTTTGCAAGGCAACCATGAAGCTTAGCAAACTTTTTTTAATGCTTTCTAGCTGAAGGAGACTGAGATTTGGGATTAGGATGAGCAAATTCATCTGAGCAGTCTTTGTTTTGTGATGCTAAAAGGGAGCAAATGTCATTAGCTATAAATGGAACGGAAAGTGTCAACAAATCACAGAGCCTTTCATTTGGGTCATTTTTTCTAGGGGAAGGTGTCCCTGTCCATGGCAGGGGGGTTGGAACTAGATGGTCTTTAAGGTCCTTTCCAACTCAACCCATTCTGTGATTCTATAAATCTGTGATTATTTTCCACAAAATTTGCTCAGTATTTGAGAAAAACTAAACATTGTGCTGGCATTCTTGCATCACTGAACACCTGCACAGGCACACTTGATTTTTTTTCCCCCCTCTTTAACTCTGGTCAAGCTGCTTTGCTAATTTAACCACGACCAAGAGACGTGTCTCAGTTGTGTGGTTTGCGCAGCTCTGTTCTGTGTATTGTTTGCATACCTAAATAGATACAGCCCAGAGGGTGGGGAGGTGAAGACTTTGCAAAATAAGATACTTTATTATAATATAATCTTGGGGGGGGCTTGACTGTTCTTGGCAGGAGGACAGTGCTGATTTGAAGTGCCAGCTCCAGTTTGCCAAAGAGGAGGCAGCGCTGATGCGTAAGAAGATGGCCAAACTGGGGAAGGAGAAGGATGAACTGGAGCAAGAGCTCCAGAAGTATAAGTCCATCTATGGAGATGTGGACAGTCCCCTGCCTACTGGGGAGGCAGGGGGCCCACCCAGCACCAGGGAGGCCGAGCTGAAGCTTCGTTTGAAGCTGGTGGAGGAGGAAGCCAACATACTGGGCAGGAAAATAGTGGAACTGGAGGTGGAGAACAGGGGGATTAAAGCTGAGATGGAGGATATGAGGTGCCAGTATGAAAAAGAGTGTCTCAGCAGGGACCACATTTCAAGCATTCCTACCTCGCCCTACGGTGACTCCGTGGAATCTGCCACGGAGCTGCGCCGGCACCTGCAGTTTGTGGAAGAGGAAGCAGAGCTGCTGAGGCGGTCAATCTCTGAAATTGAGGATCACAACAAGCAGCTAACGAACGAGCTGAACAAATTCAAGTTCGAGCCAGGCCAGGAGCCAGGCTGGTTGGAAGAAACGGCGTCCAAGTGTGGTGGGACATTGCAAGAGGAGCTGAAGTCAGCCAGGTTGCAAATCAATGAGCTGAGCGGGAAAGTGATGAAGCTCCAGTATGAGAACAGGGTCCTGATGTCCAATGTCCAGCGTTATGATCTTGCCTCTCACCTTGGCTTGCGCACTTCCAGCCCTAGGGACAGTGACGCTGATAGCGATGCTGGGAAGAAGGAGAGTGACAGTGAAGAGGGTCGCCCACCCCAGCCAAGGAGAGAGGGGCCCATTGGGGGTGAGAGTGACTCTGAAGAAGTGTATGAGAAGACGTCGGGTTTTGGGAGTGGGAAGCCATCAGAAGTCAGTGACCTGTGCTCCACCGAGCTCATGAGAGTGAAAGAGGACACCGAGTCTTTAATTAACATCAAACGTGAGGCTGAGCGGCTGGAAAGGACCGTGGACCGCCTTATCACTGATACAGACAGCTTGATTTATGACGCGAAGGTGCATGTAACCAGCAGCCCATCCACCGAGCAGGATTTCAGAAGTGGTGAGGAACGGGGAGGAGATAAGCATGAACCAGAGCTTCTGGACACCGTCAACTCCAGGATGAAAGCCTTCCGGAAGGAGCTACAGACCTTCCTGGAGAAGGTTGATCACATTGGAGAGGGCCTCAAGGAGCAGATGGAGGACCTCTCCCCTCTTCCCCATCTCACAGAGTCTTCCAGCTTTCTATCCACAATGACATCCATGTCCCGAGACTCTCCCATTGGTAACCTGGGGAAGGAGTTAATCACTGACTTCCAGGTAGGTTGGCCCCTTGTTTGCCTTCTTTCTGCTTATCGTTTCTCTTTTTTTCTGGCATCGCTACCTTAGAGCTAATTTTCCTCACAGCTGCTTTGTTATGGTTTCAGACCTGCAATGTATTTAAGTGTGTAAAGTTAAACAAACACTTTATAGGCTTTTTTCTTTTGTTTGCACAACTCCTTTGATTCAGAGGCGGTTCCTCATGGCAAAAAGGCTAATCCACTGGTGCTATAGAGATCTGTCTTCTTTTTGTCTGTAACAGCAGTGTTTTCCCATGAAAGAGGAGATTAATTAAAAAAAAAATAAAAATCTGATGAATGTAAATTAGCAGCCTTGCTAAGAAATGTGAGGAGGTCTTTACCATGCTCTCTCATAAAAGGGTCAGGCGTGTTCTCAAAAGCCTTGCCAAAAGAACCCAACCAAATGCAGTTTTCTAAGTGATGTGTTTTGAAAAGCCTGCTTACAGCTCACTCCCCTAACCGAGCAGCGAGTGAGAAGCTCTGTAGCCAGCGAAGGACTGCCTTGCCTAAAGCGTTGCCCATGGGCGCATGTCTAAACTGCCACAACTGCCACACTGGATATGGCTTTTCTGCACAGCACAAGTAAGGAAGGAAGAGCCTTGTGTCCCGTATCCTTCATGACTTGTATGCTTGCTGTTGGTTTGACTCATGCATCCTCATTGCATGCGCCTCATAACCAGTGTTTGCATTCTTTTTTCCTCTCTTTCTCTTTTTTGCTTTTCAGATGTTTCAGCCCATCATTTTGCTCATCCTCATTTTGGTTTTGTTCTCTTCACTTTCTTATGCTACTGTATTTAAGTTGGTTTTTCTGTTCACGCTTTTCTTCGTCTTGTAGTTTTTCAGTCGTCTACCTTACCCATTTTTGTTTTCTTTATTCCCTTCTGTCCTTTTGTTTTTTTGTTATAAACCGCCCATGCACCTAACAGTCCAAACTGAGGGATCAGATGGAGTGGCAGCTCAAACAAGACCGTGGAGAGGAGCAAGAGATTCACCACCAGCGAGCCACCACCGACCCACACCGCAGAGCTGATGGAGACATTAAACTCTACAGGCCAGGAGACAAGGGCTGTTTCAGTCTAGAGGTCAGCAAAGCAGCCCGTCTTACTCACTGCCTCCTGCCTCCTTAGCCAGGAGATGAGTAACAGAAGGCAGGGGTTGGGGGAGTAAATTGGACCAAACAGAGCACCCATGTTGTGACACTTGTGATTGACCTCTTTTCCCCCTTGCAGTTTCAGATAGGCAAATTGGTCCTCACTTTGGACTCATCACCCTGCTCCCAGTAGCTTTGCTAAGTGGGAAAATATGGCTCATGGACCCACTAAATTGAGTATAGAAATGCAAGATCCCTGGAAGAGGTTGTAATCCTTGGTGTAAAATTATGCTTCCAGGTTTCACTTTGTTGGATATTTTAAATCTGGACAGTCTATAAATAGAGATCGCTTTACATTTTGCCTGGCAGTAGTCTGCACAGGAGAAGGTTTGATGCTGGTGTTCATGGTGATTCTCAACAAGGAACACAGCACCCTGCAGCTTCCAAAAAAACTTCCTTAAAGCAGAATTCTCCATTGTTTGGGTTGTTGAGTACTTTTCCATTCATCAAAAACATCAATCAGTTTTTATTTAAATCTTCATCCATGCAGAGGCCATATCCGCCTCAGTAAACATCTCCTTAGCTGCTTTCTCATAAACATAGGTTATCCAGACACTACAACCAGTCCTGAAGAAAATAATTTCTAATCTGTCTCCATAAAGGCAAGCTTGGAGCATTGGAAAACCTTTCTGCTGGCCACTGGGAAGCCAAATCCACCTTGAAACTAGAGTAGTTAGAGTAGCTTCTACGGAAGGATGAGTTTTAATGTGTTTATAACTCTAAAAAACACGTGCACAGTCCTTAGTATATCTGAGTCCCCTAAATGAGTCTGGGAAAAGGAGAATGCTGGCTGGGACAGCTGGGTTTGTAAGCGATAACAACCACTAGAAAGCAGGGTAGGAACAAAAAGCTTCAGGTGGCTGGTAGCCAAGCAGCATGATGCTGTGTTGAATATCAAAGGGAGAGTGGCCCTTCATCTTAACACAGGTAATTCTTTGCTGGTTTTGTTTTGCTTGTTTTTAATTATCCTGACAGTGCAGAGTTTTGGTAGTATTAGAATAATTTCTTTGTTCAGCTGCTTCTCTTCCAACTTTTCTCTCTTACTTAATAAACCTCAGGAAGAGATATCTGATAATCCCAGAACACTGTAAGTCTCTCACTGAAAGGTAAAGTCTTTCTTTCTCAGCTGTGAAATGGGCCAATGAGTTAGAGAAACCTTGCCGTTCAGCATGGATCCTTTTGCAATTATATTGGTCAATAGTTATGGTAGATTAGGTTAGAAAATGCCCACCGAAAATGTTTACAATATTCAAGAGTTTAAGTTCTGTCATCTTTATTAATTCCTCTTTACCTTAGATCAGCCTTGTTATTATATTAAGTCCTGTATGTATTAAGTCCTCTCAAGATTAGGGATTTGGGTAATTTTAGCACATCTTTTTTTTTCTCTCCCAGCATAGGATGATGGTCTGTAAACTCTGTACACCAAACTGCATTTAAACAGAGGGTGGATAGTTTCACACCACAGCCTGACAAGGAACAAGCCAGTAATTATAATCAAAGGTAGATACTAGCCAGCTTAGGTCTAGATGTGCTCAAAAGATGACCAAGCCTGAAGCTCAAATGGCCTCACTTGAGAAAATGCTGAAAACTAAGGTCTTTGCTTCGGTCAGGTTTACTTAAGCAACAAAGAATATTATACCGGTTTACACTGAAACTTCCAGTGGATGGGCAGCCAACTGAAATCTTAGAATCTGTAATAGTCAAACCCAAGTGAAGCAGAAGATTCATCCAAATAATTTTGTATAATATCATTTGTACTCTTTTATAATGTCATACACCGCACTAGCAAAAACCACCATTTTTTTGTGCCAGATGAATGAGCAGGAAAAAATATTACTCAAATACCAAAGTCATGTTTTAATTACTACAGAAAATTCTGGTGGAGACTCAAACCTTTCAATACCCACAGCAGAGATGGCCACACATAAGCTGTTATCTGCTGTATCTAGAAGTGAAAATGTATGCACTGGTTACTGGATAACATTGATGATCTTCCTACTGCATATGGACTTTCGGTGTGAGAACAACATATTTCATTTCAGGGAGGCTAATGTTTTCTTTCTAAGCAAGCAAACCCGTTTTTCTAAATTTAATTCTTTTTCAAGCTGTATTTTAAATGAAAAATTTCCCAAGCAATGCTGAGCAGCTTCCATTTAGCCATTTCTCCCATTTCTAAAAACGAGCATTGTGGGAGCCTAATTGTTTGATTAAATACAAAAAATGCAGATTGACCTGTGCTTGAAACTACCCAGTAGCCTAACTGTAAACATCTGCCTTTGTTTGGGCTTCGCACTGCAGTTGTTAGTGCAACAGTATTATTAGAATGTATTTGCATGTTAAAGAGGTGGGTTAGAGTCACAGTCCAAGGGAAATTATATCTCAAAATTGCCTTAAGAGCAGGGCTTTGTTTTCTTGCTGAAACAAGCATTCAGCTGCTGTTGCTGGAGGTTGGAGCCCATCGGGGTGGATGTTGGATCCATTATTCATGATTTTTGCAGAGCCAGGTTATGGTGGGAGGGAGAAATCATTCTTTACCATCCAAAGAAAAAGCAAGTGAACAAGTGAGAATTGCCCTGGCTAAAAGACACAGAGGAACTAAAAAAGAGAACACAATGCTTCATGGAACAAATGCCCGGCACAAATCAAAGGATTACTATGGCAACATATTGGAACTAGTGGGAAAAATGGTAAATAATTTTTCATCATCTGGTGAATTTTACCCATTTTACTAGTGGAATATCCATAAACAAAAGGCAGACTAAAGCAGGCTTCTCCTCTTTATTCAGAAACAAAAAGGCATTCTGGAGAATAAAAATTTTACTCTTTCTTATTCATATATGACCAAATATAGTCTGTTTGATATGTTTGATATATATATATTTGATACCTCATGCTCTGAAATGGAGCTGTATCTCCTAGTTCTGTTTGCTCCTTCAGAGGACATCAGTTCTGCCCTTACCTGAGTAAGTACATATCAACAAAGGCAAAAGCACTTATCTTTGCATTTCAGATTTGGATTATTTTCATAGATGGCTTTTTAAGATTTACACATTTGTTTCTTTTTTAAAGACTTTCACATTTTCTAGAAAAGTGCCACAAAGCTTATGGAAAAACAACCACTGAAGTGAATTCACTTACAAGGAACGAGTTGTCACAAGAGAATTAAAGTAAAAGCAGATAGAATCATAGAATGGTTTGAGTTGGAAAGAACCTTAAAGGTCATCTAGTTCCAACCACCCTGCCTCAGGCCAGGACACCTTCCACTAGATAAGGTTGCTCAAAGCCCTATGCAGTCTGGCCTTGAAAACTTCCAAGGATGGGGCATCCTCACTGAGGTTTAGGGCTACCCCAATTCTTCTGATACAAACAGGAAAGAAGGAACTCAAATCATGTCTGGTGTTGAAAATCTGACAGATAAGTCTGTTCTACATGTTTTGATTGCTAATAGGCAAATATTCAATGTATTTTTGAATTTTAGGTTTCAGTTGTCATATTCCTCTCCAACAGTTAGCTACCACTAATAAAAATTATAAGGTACTTAAAATCAAGGTGAAATTAAATAGGCTAGAGAAGGTGAGAGCATGTCTTAAAAAGGAAGTCTTCCACAAGGTCTAGTAATAAAGTAGTAATAAAGAGCTCACACTGAAGAATAATTTATTCTAGGCCATTCTTGTTCTGTTTATCCATTTTCCTTACTTGTCATGCCCATAAGAATTATAAAACAGCTCTATTACTCTAAGTTAATACCTGGGTTAGGTGTGGACCAGCAAGTTAGGTAAGTCACTTTGCCACCTGCTTTGAATCAAAAGTTCTGTATGGATCCATTTTGGATATACAGGGAGAATTTCGGTCTGTATTTTGAATGTTCTAGTTTTAGCTGGGTTTGGAATATCTGTGTTCCTTCTATGCAATTTTCATAATTCCCTGTGAGAGCTTTTCAGCTGGATGGCTTTTGCAGCAGCTCCCAGCCATGTGCTGAGAATTTGCACATCCCTTTCTCTTGCCCTGATTTAAGGTTTTGTTTTCACAGAAAGAAAGCAGTGAATGTTTTATACATTGTGGCTTTCCTTTCTTTTTGGGAAAAAAAAGCAAACCAAACCAAAATATAAAACCCAAAACAAAACAAAAAAACCCTCAGCAAATGAGGGCACATAGAAAGTTGTATGTCTTAGTGTCCACTGTTCCTCCAGTGCAAAGTTGTGGGAAGAAGACAGACAAACTAGTGCTGACAGTATTCCTTCCCACCAAGATTAGGGGCAGCAAGAATAATTTACTTTGATGAATTGTATTCTTTCTTGCTATGCAAGATTCTGTAAAGGTTGACAATATAATGGCTTAAAAGACCCTTTATGATGTAAATCTGGATATCGCAGTCCTAACTGAACTCCGTGAGACTTTGTGTACTATCCATACAATGAGGTGGATTTTTAAAGACTTAGAGCAAAGTGTTCTCTCTCCATATAAGCACAGACAAATAACTACACAACTGCCTCTTGTAGCAAATGGAATAAATGTAATTTATTTTCAAGGGGCGAGGAGGAGAGTACACCTTGAGAAGCAGCCTCTGAGAATTCAGTTAGATGTGTATTGCATATAAAAAGTAATACAAAATGCACTGGAAGTTCCTTTCTGATCTGGTTGATTATATCTATCTATGCAATGGTCAGTACATGTGAAAAAGTAGCAGTTTTTAAACTGCATGGTCAAATGTAAGGTCTAAATATCAAAGCATATAACATAGCATTAGGGAAGCAGCATAAGATGTTTATTTTTTAGCTTCCGTGGAATTACACACGAATGCTGGAGAGCATCTTTCTACCCTGCTTCCTCAGGGTATGCTCCTCCTTCAATTGCTCCTGGAAAAAAAAAAAAAAAAGAACAAAAAGAAAGATTCCATGAAATTTGATGTTCACAGTTGTTGCATATAAAATGATTGAGTTTGCAGGCAAATTGAGGTTGTAATTAGCTATGGTAAAATGGAGAAAAGGGACGAGCGAAACCCAGCTGTACCTCATGGTGCATGGCAATCACACAAAAACAAGTTGTGGCAGAAATGTGGGATTGTGTGAGCTGGAACATAACCTGAAAAGCTGTCAACATGCTGAGAGGGGCAGAAAGGGGTCAGTGCAATAAGGGTGCAGTGGTGAAGCCCCCGGTGTGTGAATAACTTTTCTCTGCATATCCTCTTGAGGTAAAGACATAGGCATGAATTAGCTTGTTCTGGCGTGGTAACAGGTGGGAGAAGAGGATTCAACAGAAGGATTTGGCACTGCCTGTCCAAGAGGACAGGAATGGAAGTGGATCTGGAAATGCACTTAACTGGGATACATGGGAAACTGCCAGTCAGTGTTAAGCTGCGCATGAAGTGTAGCTGTTTCTGTGGTGCTGTGATGGAATAGTACCAGGTCTTAGTTCCAGTTATATTGTGTTCGTATGTCTTGTGGTTTTGTGTCTGTTTCTGTGGTGTCGGTACGTAGCGTTTGTTAATGAGAACAAAGGAAACAGGTTAACAGGTTAACAATTTTTGTGTCCATTATGTAGCAGTGGTGTTTTCCAAACCAAACCAAAACTACAGTTGTGCCACAGACTAAACCCTGCTGATTATATGATTATATGTGTTAGGGGCCTGATTTCCACATGTAAACATATAGACATCCATCAGTGCAATATCAGATACCTGAACTGCATACACAAATATCACATGATGCATTTCTACATATTCTTCATTCATGATCCAGACACTGAGCAGCAGTCTATTAGGTGCTTAAGCAAGCTTATCTCTCTTGATTTGAGCAGTATAAATCCCCATGCTACTGGTAGAAATGACTTTACATGACATTATAGATTTTGAAGAGTCCTCACATTGCACTGGAAGGAAAAAGTTGTGCAGCTCTGCATTCATGCATTAAGTGCTTTTCAACATGTTTACCACTCCTGAAAATATATTGTCCTTAAAGAGGCAAAGCAATTGTAAGAAGATTTGCACTGTTTAGTGTACATGTAATAGCCTATCTGCCTTTATGATGTATTTAATCTCTTCTTAGTAGTTCCAACAGTTATCACATAATCCTAGCACCCAGGTTTCCTGAAACTTAGCTTTTCATGGATTACCTGTTTATCGAAAATTTGTATGAGTTAATAATTTTCTAATTTTGCAGACACAAGGTGTTGTCAGTATACACATAACTATGTGATTCCAATTAATTCTAGTCTGAATTAGAACAAATGATCTTTTAGCAAATTGTTGTTCATTGGAAAACTCAAGTGTGAAGTGAATAGAGAAAATACAAACCTTACCTTCCTGGTAAATTTTGCTGCTCTGATTTAGTTTCCAGTTTCAGGAATCCCAAGACCAATAATATTTCTACTTACCCAAATGAGCAATCATACGGCTGCAAGGAGAGGCATACTAAGATCAGTAATTATTGTGACCAAATTTTGGCCTTGTGCAATACAAAATGTCTGCAACATGTTAAGGTGTAAGATTAAATCGGTAAGGGAGATAACATTCTCTTGGTCACTTCATGTGTACCTTTCAGAGGGCTGGAAGTGTCTTTTCCTCAGATACAAAACATACTTGCACAAGTCAATAAGTGAATCAAGTCAAGAAGGAACTGATAAGGCCCAGAAAGTGTACGTAAGGGTGAATTTTATTTTCCAGCCAAGTCTCGTCCTGTGGGAGGTTTATGGGATGCTTCCATCTTCTTTTTCCCTAGAGGAGCAGAGGAGCCTCTGCCCCAGTGACAAATACTTTCTGAATAACCAGAAGTGTCCCAGCAAGGGCTGCCACATCCCAAACAGCAGCAGCAGCTGGCTTTGCTCTTGAGAAGTAGGAGGAGAGCCTGGGGAGAGGAGATGGGTGCCAGAGCTGATGTCAGAGGGAAAATGGCAATACAGCCCCTGAGAGTGGTCCCACGACCTGTGTTACATCCTTGCAGCTGCTGAGGTTGGAGCGCGCTGGACACTGGCCAGCAGAGAATTTGGAATTATGCTTTGAAGCCTGAAGTGATCCCTGCTTTAAATGTGTCCTTACTCTTGGAAGTAGGAGTTTGGTGCTGTAGTGTTTTCTGTGGTCACACATGTGAAGAGGGTGGCATCTGGCCAAGCATCATCTTTGTACAGACAAGTCAGTTTTAGCTCCAGTGTGAGAGACAGAAAAGAAAGAGTTCTGATCAGGAATATAAGTGTCACCAGATTAATTAACAGAGTATAAATAATGAGGTCTGACTATGCCTTCTTGGATCTTTATTTTTGAATTAAGTAACTTTCAGAAGTAAAGTGGATGAGACACTGAACCTGAAGATAACATAAAATTGGAAGCATTAAGATTAGGATGGTGTTGGACCTGAAAGGGGAGATACTTAAGCATTTTGGTCAGATCTCAGCCTCACACAGCTTATCCCTGTGACATTTGTGGAGTAATTGTTTTGAGTAGAAATCACAAAATGAAGTTGACTTGTGCAGAGACTTGTTATGTATCTGAAGAAAAGGACCTTATATGCTTAGTCGGTATATAAATGTTATCCGATTAACTGCCTAATCAGAAATGTTGCAAATGAATAAATAATTAGGTCCAACATGCATCTTCTGCAGAGATGTTAAAATTTTTATAGCTTTATTATCATAAATAAATATGACACCAAATATGTAATCCTGTAAATAGGAACTCATATAGCAAATGTCATTGATGGTGCACTCTCTACTACTCGAGTGCAAACCCAGAGCAGAGGCCTGAAGGGAGTACCCAGCATGTAACATCAGCATCCCAGCTTTAGTTTTCAGAGGAAGCCACACAGGAAGTTCCCACACATATTTAGGGCATTGCTATTTATTTGCACACTGTGCTTTGGTTTTAACTATTGATAACCGTGAGTTGCGCAGATGCTTGTCCTGCAGTTCTTTTCTTTTTTCCTTTTTTTTTCCACCACGAAGACACATTTTCTGCTAAACTTATCCCTTTGTCCTGCTGATCAGCTCAGGGATTCCCATGTTTTACCTGTACAGAATGTATCGATACAGGAGCTTCAGGCTCAGCTTGAGCAGGAGACAAGACTTCACCGAGAGGAGCAAGAAAAGTTTACAGAAAGGATCATCCAGGTAAATACAAAACCCACCGGCTGGGAGAGACGTGTGACCATGACATATGTCATGGACCTTGTTTGTCAGGACCATGGGAACTGTGTCCTGATGGCCGCGCCTGCTTGACCTCCTCTGAGTAAATGAAGAATCTGGAAGTTGGGGAAGTGTAAACTCAAGCCTGTTTTGCAACTTTGAATCTGGCTTCTCTGCTTGGTGGAGAGAAGTTTTGTCCTCCCCTGAGTGGGACAAGTCGAGGTAGAGACCTGAAATACTGCATGAGGAATTATATCAACCCCTTCAGCTCTCTGTGAGCTGGGGAAGGGTGTGTTTGATCTCTGGGAGCACGGTTTGGCTCTATGCCTTATTCTGACCCCTCCTAGTGCAAAGAAAATCAACACTTCTCTGGAGCTGGAGGAGTCGTTACACACTCATAACTGAGACACAAAGCAGGGCTTTTTGGTATTTCTCAGCACCCTGTGCTCCCAACCCTCTTATTTGTAACTAGTGAATAAAACATATTTTGTTACATGGGCTCCCCCTGCTCTTTTGAAGGCTGGAACAGATTAGTCAATCGTTTTGTGATCTCTAATTCCTAGAGCGAAAAAAATCTGCTGCTAATTTTTGCAGGCTGTTTGGCTCTTAACTGCAGTTTTCTTTTTAAATATACTTCATGGACTAAATTCAGCATAATTGTTCCATGTCTAGAGCATTTTTCCTTGTGCCAACTTATCTCATTGTGCCCAAGTGGTATCTCTCCATTTTTTCATAAGTAGCTTTAATTTCCAGTTGATCTCACTAGGAGCTTTCTCATGGAGGCTTTTGAAACCAACCAGTAAACTGATTTCCTTCCTGGTTGCCTTTGCCATGAAAGCTTTTTGGAAGCTATGCCTGCCTCTTAAAGTTCTTTTCTTTTATAATAACTATCCATTGAAAAAGCATAATACTCTGTGAAGGTACGTCCACCAGGGTCTTCTGCAAGAATTTGTGACCATGGGGACTTAGATCATAACAGCTTGTAAAAACAATGAAAAATGCAGCAAAATCAAAGCTAGTTATTCGTGTTGAGAACTAGTAGAAACAAAGAATAAAAGCATCTTCTGGATTCTTCATTTTTTCCAGATCATGCCCATCCTGTTGATATTTTCCTTTTTTATAATCTTCCAGGATTTCTGGTGGAAATGACTCAGGTATTTGCTGTATTTAACCATAGCTTCATTTGGTGGAAGAATCTGCATCAACACAGAATCTATTTGTTTCTCTATGTAAAGACTAAGTTTTAAATAAGCCCCTGTTTTACTACTGCATTTGTATCAATGTTTAATGATACCAAATTGATGTGTACAATTTCCATGAGTGTTACTAAGAGTTGCGTGTATGGTTTTTTTGGGCCATTATAGCTAATTTTGTTCCAGACTACTTTTAAGCTGCATTTTAAACCCATGTAAGCTAATAACTACTGTAAATAGTTTTCATTTAATCAGACTTTTTAAAGAATAGTAGCATAGATGCTGAAAATTTGCATCATGCCAGAGCACACCATTTAAAGGGCAGAAAAGTCATTAGTAAACAATCTAGTATGCACCAGTAGCCTGTGTCAGGAGCATCTGAATGTTACCATGAAAATCAAGCATATATTTCTTAGCAGCACTAATTTCTAAGGGGTCCATGCTCCTGAAGAAGAATCGCTGATGTATTCTTCATTCCTGTGTGAATGTTGTTTGTTTCAGGGTATGTTCTTATGGTTCAAGTGGTTGTGGTCATTAGTGTACTGTGGCTTTCATAGATTCCATCTATGGAGCTGGTCAGCAAAGGGAGAGGGTGTTGTTCCACAGAATGGAAAATAACAGAAACTGGCATCTGTAAGCAGTGGCTCTGTACTTATTTTCTGTTTACCATTCTTGATCAGTGTGAACCACAGCTTGGTTGAAGTGGAAACATTATCTCATCCATGCAGAATGTGAGATGTTGTACAGCTAACTTGTACAAGTGCTGTTGGGCACAGGTCATGCCATAGTTCGATTTTGACATATTGAGGGAGAAATCACATTAAAAGAATAATGTTTCAGGTGGCTTTGTGTTGAAACAGATGTAGTTCCAAAGAATGAGCTTTTCTTGGTGCTTCTAGTAGTGAAACTGAGACATGCCCACGGCAGGTGGGTTGGAATTAGATGATCTTAAGGTCCTTTCCAACCCTGACTATTCTATGATGCCGAGCTGCAACCTTTTTCTGTCTCTTCGGTACCTGTGTGTGTCCCCAATCTAGTCATATCAGAATGAGAAAATGTTTACTGTGAGTTGTTCAGATGCCTCCAAGTGTGAACTATTGAGAAGTGAGAGACCAGTAGTTACATCTGAGATGCTGGAGGTGGTTCCTTCAGAAGCATTGCCTTTCCAGAAGCAGAGGGAGACAGCACAGAGAAGAGGATGAGTCTGTGGCTGGGGAGGGAAGAGGCAAGGATAATATCCAATTTGTCTGAAGGGCAACTGTGGGCCCACCTTGTAGGAATGGCTGAAAGCATTTATTAGGTGCAATATGTGCAGCAATGTGGGATGATGGCTGTGCTGGGAACATAGTGCAGGGATACAATCAAGAGAGGGAGGAAAATATCATTGGTATAAAATGTTTAAGCAACAGCAGATGTCTCGTGCATCTTTAAAGTACGTGTCCACTTCCACAGCTGCCTACTTGCCTATGGCTGTCTAAGCGAAGCTTTTCAGCTTTCCTCAACAGTTATAATTGCTGAGGAACTTATTGAGCCAAACTCAATAGTTACTCACTACTGATGAAAATTGGAGATTTCAGTTTGTCTCACCCAACAAAATACAAGTCCTGGAAACTGTCACAGGACACCACCACATTGATACGGTGTCTGTTGTTCCATTTAAGCTGGAGGAGGAGCATTTGCAGACCCTGCGGAGGAAAGACTTGGAAGTGCAGAGCTTGACTTTGCAGAACAAACTGGAAGAGAAGACCTGGAGCCAGGAGAAAAGTCTGCTGCAGCAAGAACTCAGGCATTTCAAGCAGGACACCTTTCTTCTGTATGTCAAACTGAAATGGCTGCTGAAACACTGGCGGCAAGGCAAGCGGATGGAGGAGGAAGGGGAGGACATATTAGAGGTAACTGTCCCTTATTAACCAAATAAAGTTGCAAGCAGTGGGGTACTAGGATGCAGTTCTTTAAGTGTAGACCTTAAATATGATATGGCAACAGCAACTTTATAAATACATATAGATTTAAAGGGGATTCAAATTAATGTTTAATGAAACCTTTTCTTAAGTTGGCTTGTGCTAAAGTATATTCTGCATATGACTCCTGAATAATTTTGTGAAAGAAAATAACTGTTAGAGAACTGGTAGAGTCAAATCTGTTTAGATGGGTTGAGTTTTGTCATTTTCTCATCATGTGCACAGTGTGTTCCTTCCAAAGCCTTCAGCGATACAGATGGAGGGAAGCTCTGTTTTCATGTTGGCAAGAGAATTATACAGCTTTTTGTGGGAACTTACAGTGATTCATTCTTGTTTGTTCCTCTTCTCCATACACAAGTCTCTCACCGTCAGCAGCCGTGCACCAGTAGTCATCATGGTGATTTTCCAAGCAGTGACTAAGTTACTATCAGGAATTTCAAAAGTACATAACGACCTGGAATCCCCAAGCTGGCACATCTCAGCAGGAGTGTGATTGCCAGCAAACATGCACCGTGAAGAAAGGTGCTGCTAAACTGTGTCGAGTTGCACAACCAGAATTACCATTTCTGTGGAAATCTTACCTAAAAAAAAAAAAAAGTCAAAAAAAGTGTTTGCCCATTCTGACACTTTATACAAAATTATTGAGAATAATAGATATATTTTGCAGGTTCGTGCAATTCTGAAACCATTTGCTAAGACAACTAAGTAGGTTTTCTCAGCATTTCTGATACTTGTGTGCCTGGTGTTTTTCGGTATTAGCTTCATTTGGCAGTACAAGTAACCTTTCAGGTCTGGTAGGAGTATGCTTAAGTTGAATACTCCAGTGTTTTGTATTCTTAGATAAAGGGTGGATGAACTTCTTTACCTTCATCTGCTGTGGTAATATGAGTCAGAAACAAGAGATGAGTGGCTATGTAGCTTCTACTTTACCTCAACAGTACTAATTTGCTTCTGCGTAAACTAGCTCATCCTCTAATATCAAAATCACTTACATTTTTTTCACCTTTTGGATTTTTTGACTGGTTAATTTATAATCAATCCACCTCCAGTCATTATTGGATTCATGTGTTTTGCTAATGCACTAGAGAGAATAACGTGATAGATTTGGATACTTCCTGATCTCCATATCTCCATCAGACAATACACCAGTGCCTTGTATGGTTTTTCTTAACGGGTGATGAATTATATCCACTGTGCTACATTACACCCATCTTCTCAGCTGCATAGATCTCCTTTTTTGCAGACCTGCATGGTGTTGGTTCACATACACAAGATGTCATATATCACCCAAAGATCATTTCCTGTACCTTACAGGATAGAAGTCAATATATTCCACTGCAGAGATGCAGGGGAAGATAGTCCCTTCCCTTAGCCCTTCAATAAATTTCTGTCCCCGAGGTAGATGGCAAAATAGCATTGATATGTCCCATCTCTTACATTTTAGATCGAGCACCCTGAGGCCGTCCCAGGCTTTGGCATTCAGTCTGAGCAGAAGGTAGATGACACAGAGCAAGAGGAGGAGGAAGAGGATGTTGTGTTTGCACTGACAGATTTCTCCCAGCGTTCCACCACAGAGAGCACTGATCATGGACCACAGCTGCAGACTGCAGAATTACTACAGCAGCAGAAACAGGTACTATACTGTTTGTTTATCATGCCCTGGGAATGGAAACTGGATTTTCCAAGGGAATTAATTTTCTTCTGCTGTGTTAAATCACTGAGAATCATACTTGTGAAAATACATCTAGCTACTCAGCAATTACAGTGGATTTCATCCATTATATTTATATTTAATCAGGAGCCATGTGATGACTGTTCTTCTCTTGGCAGATACTATCAGTGAAAAATCCTATTTCCTCTCGTGGCTGTTTGCCCAGAAACATCTATCAGTATGTGATGGTTTGGAGAACTTACATGCTCCTCTTGCCTGAGCACATCTCTTTTATTCTGCTGTCAAGCTTTTAGCAAGAAGAGCTGATTTTATTTTCTTTAAATCATTTACAAAACGATCACATGCATTTAATGTTTTCCTTAGAGATGATGGGAAAACAATGCAAAAGTTCCTTCCTGTCACTGGGCTCAATTTTAAATGTCTAAAAGCAAATCATGCTAACTTTTCCCTGACATCTTCTGTGCCCTGACTGTGTCTGTCAAAGCACTGCTATGTATCCTAGTTTTTTCCTTTGTGCATTTAATATACCAGCAATCCTAACAATAATAATAGCAAACACTCAAAGGGGACAGACTTAAAGCTTCCACCAGTTCTTCAGGAGCATCTTCTGATATTTTTAAAATGGAAAACATTCAGATGAGAGCATCCTGTCACATAGTATTATTTGCAATCATAAGCAGAACAGAGCAAGAATTCTCTCTAAAGCTCAAATTCAGTGAAAAAGGTCTTGAAGCCTTATGTCTTATGCCCCATCTCTATTTGGGCCCTTGACTTGCGAGCCAACTCCACAGCAAGAGTTCTCAGACAAATACATACACTCTATGACCACAATACTTGGCTTGCAACCTACTTATCTAGTTCAAGATGTAACTTTAGTTAGAATTTCTGTTTGAATAAAATAGTAGAGATCTGTGGTCTTTATGCTACTTCATATTCTGCTTTAAGTTTATATAATCTTTTGCTTTCCTTTTTCATAGTGCTAGCTGACAACTCCATTCTCTAGCATTTATTTTCTGTGAAGTGTGCTACCGAGGTAGTATTCATTTGATCAGTTTGGCATTTGGAAAGGTTCTCCCTTGCCAGTCACTCAGACCCATCACTGGCGTCCTCTCAGCAAGCTCTTCTTTGCCAGAGGCTGAAGGCAGCCATGGAATAGATGCTTCTGAGTATGTCATTTAATGGCATTCCATCTGCAGACTGATTTAATCCAGAATAAGTAAAATAAATATAAACCAACATGCAATCTCAGTAGAAACTCTGTCATGTACAAACTTTGCATATAGATCTCTTAAAATGACCAAGAACATTCTAATAAACTATGTCCTCTTTAAAATAGTGAGTGCTTAGACTTTAATCTCAATTAAGGTGGCAGAAATGGGAAGTAGGATTGCTTGTAATTCATTTTTAGGTAAATTGCATAATGTTCTAATGCAGCAGTTCCAGCTAATCTTGCTTAAACAAATGATCCATAGGAACAGACCACATCTCAGTACCCCTCTTGATAACGAATAGGGCATGGTACCCGAATGGACTTGTGACGGTAAAAATGGGTTTCATCTTTCCCAACCTGGAAAAAAGTGTTATTTCAACACTGCAAGAATGAGTGAGTTTGCTAAATATTTCTCATTTTAAGCAGTATTATTTGTTTTGCCCACTCACGCTAGTGAATCTTATAACAAGTGCTGTTTATTAACAGGTATGTAAGAAGGGTTTTCAGTGCTACAAGGCCCTGTCAATAGGAAGAAAGGCCTATGATTATTCTTTGGCATAGTAGTAGGAAGCCCTGGTGTAGGTTAATACTGACACTGTCATAGATACAGGGCATCGGAAGGGTCTTCTGAAGCACTGTGACAGGAGTAGCTGCCTGCACACCTGTGCTCTTGAGGCTCTGCCTTCACATGTCTTAGTATCAGTTGTGTCTGAATTTTCCATCTCACTGCTGTGGGTGTCTTGGCCATGCAAACCTCCTGCATGCAGGATCTTCACTGTGCTCATCAACCTCACAGACCCTGGTCCTTGCTCTAAAACCTTATAGACTTTCACCCATAAACATGACTTCTACTTAAGTCATACATGATTCCAAACCACATTAACTAAACAAAAAATAGAGCAAGAAAACACTTCACCTGTGTTGTCCCAGCTTTAAAAGCTCTGAGAGTATCAGCAGACCCAGAGCACATCCTTCCTGAAGGGTTGGATCTCAGCAGTGCTAACCTCCCAGTATACCACTGACTAATCAGGCTGTGCTGAAAAACCCTCAGGGTTTTGGGGATCTTCTGCAGGTTCCTTAAGCCCACAGCTGAAAAAAAAGCACTATTTGTATGGGGAATTTGGAGTAAGTGGTAAAGATGGAAGTGTCCAAGGTTTGCACCTACCCAGGAGAGCCCTAAGTTGCTGGCTCTGCCTGACAATCTCCAAGATGAAATGCATCAGCACTTGTTTCACATTAGGAAGGAAATTTTGCAATAGCCTGGGAGTGGCTGAGATAACTAGGTCAGAAAAAAGAAAGGGCTTACAGTAACTTGAAGTAACCCATATTTATTTTTAACATTTAATGTTAATATTTAATGGCTTGTGCTTTCAGCCTGCACTCTTGCTGCTGACTTTCTCACCCTGCCTGGAAAGTGGAATTGTTTTGAGAAAAAAATGGTAAAGCCTGAGGCCTTAATCTCAACAAGCAGCCTTTAATTTTACATTATTATGATTTGAGGTACTCAACTTGATGGAAAGTACACATCTCCCTTGTCTGGAATTTTTATGTGGCCAGTGTGTGGTGGGATGAAGGCATAGCAGAGGGGAAAGGGCAGAAAAAGGTAGGTTGATGAGAGGCAGAGTAGATGGGGACTCTTAGAAGGGACAATTCATCTTTCTCTTCATGGTGTTGTCACTTGGCTTCTAGCTGAGGCACACTGCAGAAAGGCTCAGGAGCCAAGCAAGAAGTTTGGTCATGGGCAGAAGATAAGAGGCTAGTAGGGGAGGGCTTCCTGTAAGTCAGTGAGTGTTTCCACATGTGTAATAAGAGATCAGGGAGAATTGCCTATAGAAAAAGGAACAGCTTGTGTTAAGTTGAGTAGAAAGGTTGAGATACCTGTTGGATGGTGTAAGATGAAGGTGAGTAAGAAGAGAGTTTACACATCTATGGTCTAATGGAAAAAACATAAAAAACTACACACTCGTGGAACAACAAAACCCCCAAATTAGAAGTTTTTTTGCTCATACAGTGTTTGTTTTCAATACTTAGCTATTTGGAAAGCCCAGAGCAGTAGTAATTAGGACCTAAATACACTAAAATGATTTGCACCAAGATACAGCTTCACTTTTGCCTAGATCTGTGATTAGACAGAGGAAATGCACAGTTCTTGTTCACTCTCAAGTTTAGACTCTTGACCTTGTGGTTTTAATTGACTCTCTACTAAACTGCTTGTAATCCCAGACTGTGACTAAATTCAGAAGTGAAATTCTCAAAGAAGAAAGAATTATGATTAAAAGCAGACCCAAGCTTCCAACAACTGCCCTGTTCCCAAACTTTTCTTGAGCTGGAGGTTTCCATCTGTGGGCTGACTCAACTTAATAAGACTCCAAAGCCCTGGAATTTAACTGAGGTTTACTACATTAAACTTTTATTTATTGTTAGCTGTTGTTTTCTTTATCTATAAATCCTGAGCTGTGGATACAACAAGACTTCAAACTGCTTTTGTAATTCTCCTGTCTTAGATCAGTTGTGAATCTGTCAGATTCCTCCATGCTCTAACTTTCAGTAACTGGTAAGGTACTGAAGAGCCAGCTTATTGCATGGGAGACTGTCCAGGGTATCACAGCCATGTCCCGTTTCTTCTGCCTGTGTGCAACATCCCTGGGAGGAAGGGGAAGACCATAACAATCCTTGTTATGTATCTGCAAGACTTATGCAGAAGCTGTTTGGCAGCTTTACAAGCAGGAATCTAAAGCATGTCTAGAGGTAAACGTCATATTTCAGAGCACATTGTCTCAAAAGCACTTTGTCTATTCTCCAAAAGCAGTTTGGCAACACAGAAAAAATAATCTCTCACAACTCTCCAGCTTCAGACTGTTAATACAAAGTCATGAAAAACAGACTTCTCTGCAGGAATTAAAAGTATGTAACCAAAATTGGATTTATATTGGCAAGTTAATTAAAATCCCAGCAAGCCCAGGGGGCACCTGGGGTACTTGTCTCATACAGTGACATTTATGTAATGCCTCTAGAAATAAGACATGCCCTCACCCCAGTAGGCTACAAACCTGCAATGAGGCTTGTTTGGCTCCTCTATGCACTAGTCCATCACTTCTTTCTTTGCAAATTTAATTTTTATAGGACTCTAAAGCTATCAAATGTATGCATGGGAATGAGGAATGTAGCTTGCTTTAGTGTTATTTGGTTTTATTTTTCTTCTGCCTGTTTTCCCTCATGAAGCCTTTAGACTACTTTGCCAGAGAAAGGTTTATGCAGCATATCAGAAAACACAGAATGTGGCTCTTGAATGAAAGCACTTCATAGACATTTGGGGTTAGGGTTTTCAAAGAGGATGAGGCCAGATTTTAACGTGCTTAACATGCAGCAGCTCCTGTTGTGACACTAAAGACAAATCTTCAAAAGAGCTCTTATTCTGATTACTACACAAGGGGCTTGAGATGTTTGGAGAATTTAGCCTTAATTGGGTATCAGCACAAAAATTCATGGTGGAAACATAAAATCTCGTTACATATTGAATAGTAGGTGATCTTACATGCGTGATGGAGACTGCTGCTGTATAGTAGGAAAATGCTAATTGGCATTAAATGTTAATGGAATTAATTCTGCTTCTGTGGGTGCATTTCTTAAAAAACCCCATGTTGTACACCATCACATTTCATTAGCCCAAACAGATTATAGGTCAGCCAGTGAGCACCTGCAGTCATTTTCCTGCATCTAGCATGATGAAATCAAATAGCTTGGAAAAAGTAGACCGCATTTGTTTGTTTTTTAAAGAAAAAGGGCACCATGTTGTGTCTGATTAGTGATTATGAAAGTGGATAAGGTGGGTTCAGTGGTGCCAAAAATCTGATGAGCATGTGAAATCAGATTAGTTGTCTGCATAAAATTTTATATGTATTGTCACTGAAAAAAAGCACATGAAAATTATTTAGGTTTTTGCATACATCTGTTTACTTGACTTGTCTACAAAGAAGTCCCCAGGTAGTCCATTCTTGGCTTCTGGCTAGCACAAGAGCACAGACATTTCAGTGTGACCATGACATTCTCAACAAGATGTGGATGGGGATGCACTCTTTGATCCCATCTGCAAGCGGGAAAGTGGCCTACCTGGCATTCATGCCTCTGGTACCAAAGTGCTGCTGCAAAGCTAACCTGTGTGCAGCTGCCTGGGGCTGAGCAGAAATGTGAAGTACAGACTAGCGAAACACCTTAGCAGAGATACCCAGCTCAAAACCTCACTTTTTTTTTCCCCAAAGTAATTTTATCTGACTATACAAAACCATTGAAAATTAATCCTTTTTCTTTATATGTAGTTTACAAATATTTGATGCTTGATGCTGACCAATGACTGTATGTATAAGATATCCAGCTACCAAACCAACCTCAACTTTGATTTACAGTATTAAAAAATCTACAGTATTAAAAAATTTACAGTATTACAAACTCCAGCTTTGATTTACAGTATTAAAAAAGAAGTTATTACAGATGTCCTCAGTCCAAAAAGATGCTTATTGCCTTTTTCAGGGTGACTTAAGGATCTTTGGCTTTCAGGGGTGCTTCAGGACTGGAGCTAACAAGAAGTAGAATCATAGAATTGCAGAACCATAGGATCATTTAGGTTGGAAAAGACTCTTAAGATCACCAAGTCTAACCATAAAGCTAGCACTGCCAAGTCCACCTCTAAACCATGTCCCTAAGCACTGCATCTACACATCTTTTAAATACCTCCAGGAATGATGACTCAATCCCATCCCTGGGCAGCCTGTAGACACAGAAGGCATTGCTATTCTTAGTTTTCTCATGCAAAAGTTAGACCAGGCACTTTCTTTTCCATGCAGTACTTGTGTAGGCATTTTTCATCCTAAAAATGAAACTGGAGGTTGCATCCATCCAACGACAGGATTTCGTTTGCTGTGTTTCTGCAGGCAAGTGAAAGTCGGAAGCTCCTGAACGCTCTGAAGGGTTTGCTGGATGACTTCCGCTCGGAGCTGCGGGACGAGGAGCGTGAACGCCAGGGGCTCCAGCAGCAGTACGCCCTGCACAAGGCAGCCTGGGAGGTGGAAATGACTGAACTGAAGTGTCACCTCGAAGAGGTAACATCCCCTGTGTCTGACATCAGTAAAGAATGGCTGAGGTTCTTAATGAAACAGGAAATCTGTGACAGCAGGAAAGGGACTGCATTTATTCATTTTATCCTGGTGCCTGAAAGCTCCGCTGAAGCCTGAGAAAGCTTTGCCTCTGGAGTTGTCTCTTGGATTCCAGTTGTCCCAGTATGAGGGCTCACATAGTAGGTACTGTGTAGCATAGGT
>NW_009934121.1:66682-71750 GCF_000696875.1 Nestor notabilis | reverse complement strand
CCTGCTGAATACTTCTCAGAAGTGTTGGCTGTTAATGTATCAGCTGTGTAAAGAGACACGCGGGTGTCTGAATTTATTGGCATTTATAGTAGAGAAAAATGTCTTGAAGTTGGCGTGCTCACAATTAGCTCATCACTGTGCCTTGGCACATAACAACTGTGGTATTTGATGCATAAGAGAGAAAGAGTGGTTCAATATACTGAAGTCATAGATCAGTATGTTAATATTAAACCAGCTATTCAAAGCTACTGGTTAGTGATGGATGGTACCCCACTGAAGAGAGAGCTCTAGCTACCTTTCATGGGACATCATTAAAAGTAAGCGTATAAAATGTGGTGCCAGGTGCTTCAGTGTCATGTATGGCTGTTCACAAAAGATGTACTGTTTCTGAAGCAATATGAAAACAAATCAGCAAAAAACCCACAAGGATTAATTTCCAAAGCTGATGGCATAAAATCTCTGATTTTCCACACTGAAGAGGGAGGGGTGGGAGAATTAGTATATTCAGGTCTTGAGAAAAAGATTTGCAATTGTAGAGCCCCTCTGCAATAAAAATGTTCACTGCCAAGAGACTGGTACATTTAGGAGATTTACTGAATGTCATAGACTCACTCTGACGCACAGACCTGAGATGCAAGCTCTGCTTTTCCTGCCCAGGTACTGTAGGCTGCTTTCCCAGAATGAAGAAGCTTTCATTTTATCAGTTTTCTCTGAACAGATTCAGTTTCTGAGTTCAGCTGCTGCTTAGTGCACACACATTTCCAGACAACAGATCACTTGAAAAAGGAAACAACATCAACTCCCGCTTTTGCTCCTCCCAGAATAAAAACCTCAGTGGCAGATTTACCTTAAACTTGAGATAGCAACAAAGAGCAAGACTTAGGAAAAGTTAGTCTGACAAGAAACTGCCAATCTAGAGCTTTCATGCTTTGCCTCTTCATGGGCAATAAAGTCCCAGCTGCCACTTTGGCTGGTGTTTGGCACTAGGAAGGTGCTGCCATTCCAGCTCAGGGAGAAGAAAGATTTGTACCTTTTCTTCTGGGGGATTTATCAGGCTCTTCACTGTCTCCAGTGCTCCACTGGTAATAATATATAACAAATGGTAATTACTGAGCCATGGGTGTTAATTTTTACATTTTTTGAAGCAAATGAAAAGAAAGAAACTGGTCGATATTTAAGACACAAAACTATCTTCTTTAGCCAATTCCCCACAACATTTCTGTTTCACAGTAAAAACAGGTCCCTAATGCAGTAGCAAAAAGATAACACATCAGTCATTAGAATGTCAATTAGGATAGGGCAAACAATGAAAGTGTCCTGCTGAGATCTGGTGTCTGTGCTCACAATTACAAGGAGGCAATTAAAAAACTGAATATAAAAATAAAATAATAAGCCTGAAATAGAAATAATATAAACATACATTTAACTCAAGCTAACAGTAAAGATTCAAAATATGACATGTTTTCACTATATAGATTCAATTTCAGGATCAAAATGGGAGGAGCTAGTGAACAACATGTAAAATACCAGCATTACATATAGGTGTGTTAACATCCTTTGCTATTCTGTGCCCGACACATGGCATAGCAACAGCTTTAACTAAATAGCCACATCTTTTATGTTGGTGTGGGTAGCAGGACCTCTTATGATATTATTTTGTGGTTTTGGTTGGTAGTGATGAAGTTGTGGGCTGTACAACACTCCCACCATAGGTTTCATATAGACCTGCCAACCCTGACAAGCCCACAGGGAATCAAGGCTTTTCTAGTCCCCACTGTTGTCTTCACCACTGCTGTTTTCCACTTCTTTATGAAGCAGTAGGTCAATTAACAAGAGCATTTTCCTCAAGAGAGTCAAGTCCTAATTTGTAGTCACTGGCAATGGTTTTGCATTTTGGTGCTTCAATTCTCTGTGTAGGAAAGAAAGAAAAAAAGGAAAGAAAACTCTTTTGATATAAAAGCACTGTATCTCAAAGGTGACAATGTACTGTTGCTTGCTGCTTTAGAGCTTTAGCACTGCATATATCATCAAAAAGAAGTCTTGGCTGTCAGAAATGCATGTACATCTTATTTGGCAGAAGGATCCTTAGGCATTGTCTTTAAGATAAGAAATAATGAGGTTGCTCCCAAGTATGGGATTGTGATAATGCTGAGCCAATAAGGAGTCCCTGTAATTATCAGCCTCCAGCTGGGTATGTGAAAAATCCCAGTGTTCTGGGAACTGGGAACTAAGAAAAGCTTGGAAGAAGGAGGGAGTTAGTATGAGGGGCCAAACTCTGCATATGCTTTGAGAACTTGCATGTAAGGACATGGGCCCTCCCTGGGACTCTGACCAATGGTCCAGCTGCAGGATGCCTGGGGGGAATATAAGCTGTGGTATACTTGGAGAGACATCTGGCCACCCTTAGGACTTAGCAGGTTTAGGAAAGCTACATCCAGACTTTCATGCTAAGGAGCCACCAATGCACCTTTTCTTCATGATTGGAGCTGTTTTGTCAAAACAGAGGCAGAATGACTCCTTGCCAGGAGCATTATTCTGACTTCCATAGGCACCAAGAACTGTATTCTGAGTCTAAAGACACTGACTCTGACTGAAGGAGGTTTTAGGTCCCAAATCACTAAACACCAGGAAATTATTCTGAAGGTGCCTTTGTTTTGAAGTCACCTTCATAGTTAGAGACTTCCTGTATTCTTCTCAAATGGACCAAGGCACTGGTCTGGTGAGCCCATGGTCTGGCACAGTATGACTTACTGTATTTTGGGAATTTGGGCATTGCACTCTAATGCCAGCCATACATTCTTGGGGTACTGGGCTCCTGGAGCACTTTCTTTCTCCCCACTGCCTCTCTCAGTTTTCCTGCCCTTCACAGGCTCCACTGCCTGTCTTGTTTGCTAACAGAAAGGCTGAGAATTTGCCCAGTGGTGGTGAAGAAATCAGTGGTGTAAGGGGGGAGAGAGAATGAGCCTTGCTGAGGTTCAACATTTTCCTAATTTTTTGAGATGAAAAAAATTCAAAGAAGAAATTTGCTTTATAGGATAATCATACAAACTGTATTTACTGCAGCTGAACATTTGTTTGCTTTATAGGTGGCTTTTAGCATTTTCATGCTTCATAGCAGCTTAACAATCCATCATAGGCATTGGTGGGTCTTTGCAATGTAGCATGCTAGTCATAGCTACTGCTAAGGCAGTAGAATTGTAAAGCTGAGTCTGCACACCAGCCGAGTTTGATTTGCCCCAGACACTACAGCAACCTCCCCTAAGAGCTCCTATTGCAAAATGAGAAGTCTGCAGTGCATAAAAGGTCATCAAAAGATGACTTAAATATATCCTAAAGAAGAAGTCCTAAATAGCCTTTTTTCAGAGTCAGGTGTAAGGAAACTGCGTGGAGTTTACTTCATTAGTCCCTTGTTACTCTGCTCTCAGCTCTACATGACACTCCTGAAATTCATTATTGTTTAGTGTCACAGCTATTTAGTTAACCCAGCAGGAACTTGTAAGAGTGACCCAGCATGGGGGAGTGAGGGGGTTGTCACAGAATAGTAAAATTAAAGCAAACTAACCAAAAAGAATGGGTGCCAACGTTGCTGACCTTGGCTCCAGCACCAACTTTGACTCCCAAAGCACCATGACATGGAGTTGGGGACTTGTGGATGGACAGAGGAAGGATATAGCAAGGGGCAAGAGGCCATTACCTGAAGTTAGTGGTGAGTTTGGAAAGTGGAAGTGATTCATATTGCTGAACCAACACGTGGGCAGTCAGCATGCTGGCAAAGTGGGTAGGAAAGCATCAAAGCTTCCTGGCTTTTTGAGGAGCCACACTTCCCAGGATGGTGCCTCCCATCATGGGTCTGCAGCACAGAGGTGTGTCTCCTGAAATGTTCTGCATTCTTGCCTCACAGCACCTCCATTCTGCCACCAAGCCATGCAGTTGTGTGCAGGACAGCCTCTCACACGTGGCTGTGGGTCCCACAGATTCAAACTGCACAGATAGCATAAGCATGAGAAAGAGAGTGTTGTGTCAGCTTTGTTAAAATAGGATGCTGCTGGTTTATAATTGATTTTTTGTTTGGTTGGTCAGTTGGTTGGCCATGTGAAAAGTACTGAACTTTGGAAATTAGCAGTAGAGGATGCAGGTGTTTTACAATTTCCCCGTCAATGCAAGTGGCTGTAACGGGATGTTCTCTGCAGCTCAGTACAATTGTAAATGACTCAAGCAATGACCTCTCTGCCACTTATTTGAGGAGGCTGCTCCAGAGACAAGCAAGCTTCACTCCTGAATACAGTCTGAATTTCCCTTTGCTCAGAAAGTTTGGGCTTATTTTCCACACAGGGCAGGGTGAAAGTGGTGTCTTTCCCTCTTGCTGAAGGAGCATGCTTCCCAGCAGACCTGCTGCCTCTCCTTTTTGAGGACAAGTTTAACTTCAGAGGCAGAAATGAGCTTTCACTGCTTTTCACTGCAGTTCACCTGTGGAGCCAGGGGGCAGAGAGGTATCCCATTCTGAGTTACTCACACATCTACTGAGTTGTCAACAAAAGGCCAGGCTTCAGGGTTAAATTCTTCACTAGCTTGAACTTACACAAAACCATTGAACACTTTTTTCACTCTGACAACAGTCCAGCAGTGGCCCAGGCTGGCCAGAAAGGTTGTGCAGAGCAATGGCTGAGGACTTTGTCCTGGCAATTGTCTCAGAGATGATGATGAGGCTGGAATTTATCTTCATGTTTCCTTTCTTGCTGGTACCCATATTCCCATCAGAAAGATCATAACTGATGCCTTAATAGCATGATATGGTAGGGCTTGAAAAATTACTCACTATAGTTTTCACTGTCTTGATTTTAAAACCTTTTTCAAATTGAGTATATTTGATCATTTATTGAGATCCTAAGATCTAAGAATTGCCATTATTTTGCCATTATCTTTGTGGAGTTAGGTCTTTAACTCAAACTCATTGTCAGGCGCAGGCCTTTACCACAGAAAGTTTAATGTCTTAGTAATGTTTTACTTTGATGCCAGCTGGAAGGGAAGAGTGAGAACACCTCAGGAGAAACAGGCCTCATTTCTGATG
>NW_009934121.1:63194-66651 GCF_000696875.1 Nestor notabilis | reverse complement strand
GGGAAAGAGAGGAGCACAAGAAGCTTCTGGCTGAGAGTCATGGTGTGGTGATGGACCTCCGCTGGCAAATCCAACACAGTGAGAAGAACTGGAACAGGGAAAAGGTGGAGCTCCTGGACAGGCTTGATAGAGATCGGCGAGAATGGGAACGTCAAAAGAAGGAGCTGCTCAGGCGGATAGAGCAGGTAAGGACTCATCTTGGAGTGAGGAATGGCTGTCCCCAAGCACGTGGCATTGCACCATTAGTACACTCAGGCCAAGGTCAAGAGACTATATTAAGAAGCAACACAGGAACAATTTTGGTTCCTTGGCTACATCAGTGTTTCTCATGGTACAAAACAATTTACATACACAAGGGAGTAAAAGGGAAATGCTCATAATCCCTATACAAGACCACTTACGAGAAATCAACTCCAGGTTAAAGCCCATTTCCTGTCTCATTTCAATTACCCCAGACAGGCATGGTCACATCGATTTATTCTGTTTGAAAGCTTTTATGCATCTCTTTGTGCTAAAACACTCAATTCCACATTCGGGGTTATTCAAGGTTTGATATACTGCTTCCTGCCAAAAAAGTCTGTCCATCTGTGAATTAGCCACCAAAGATGCAACTGTGATAACTGTTCAGTCTCAACTGAATTCTTTTTCTCTAGCAAAGGAACCCAGGAGTTAACATGAAGCCCTGGCTGATTACAAGTGAATAGCTATCAATACTAAATATTCAGAGACACATCTGACCTTGGTTACATGAATGTTGTGCGCACCTTTGCTATTATTTGCAAATCCGATAACTGCATACGTGTCCCCTTGGTTTTTGTGCTTATCCAACTTTCATCTGCTTAGTATTAGAGACAAATTATACCTAATGAAAGTATTATCTAGCTGGAAGCCACACACAAAAACGATACAGAGTTTAATGAGGGAGAGTTAATACATCATTTCTGACTGAACATTGTTCAGCTCTGAGTCATGCATTCCAGGAAAAGTAAGAAAAACAACTGAAACCATGGGTCCTCAATTAACTGAATACCTTCTGTCCTCAGGACCTCAGAAGCGGAACGGCACCAGATTTGTGCATGCTCTCTAGGGAGCACTACACTTGGATGAAGCACGAAGTAGTTTCACAGGTTAAGTTGATGAGAGCTCAGCGTAACTTCATGACCAGTTTTTTAAAAGGGTTCATTATCTGTGTCTCCTGTTCCCACGCCTAGGCTACAACAAGAAGCTAAAGAAAAGACACCAGGCTGTAAACATGAGTGCAAGATGTACCCTCGGTTTAAGCTATGGCTGTGAAACCCATGAAGAAGCACTTAGGAAAATCCTATACTCTATGAATATTTCTAAAATCACTGCTAAAAGTGTAGGTCTGAATGGGCAGTGACCGATACTAAGGTTTTACAGACGAAGAAAGGTGATTTGATCTCCTGGATTTAAAAATATCAATAAACGACATACTGGATCTTTTAATCTCCCATTTATCTGAGGGGGTTCATGTATACTTCATGCAGCTCTTTCTTTGAGCTGACCCTTACAATGCAGCCCAATAGTATGTCCCCAAAGATAAAACAACCAGTGCATATGAGCTAGAAAGTTTTGTAGCAGAGCTCTTCTTGCAAATTACCTGGTTTCCAGGGTTAAGTGGCAGGAGGTGTTGAGTTCTCCATGGCTTAACTGGGCTGGTTTCTAACTGTTGGGTTTCAGTGCAACTGGAATTAAATAATCCTCAGAAAATTTCCCAATATATGAAGAATGTGGACACAGACTTTCCTCCAGAGAGTCACTGGTACCTCTTTGGATGTTTATGCTGCTGTCCCTATTAACTGTGTTTTTCAGATTGCCTCTTCAGTGTATCCTCAAAAGCTTGAGGGACTTAACCTGGTTAAAGATAGCTTTTGCTGTTCCCTGGGAATGGGGCACATTGGAGGAAGCAACAGAGAAATCCCTGTAAATGTTACCTAGTCTTTAATCCTCCTTCAAGCTGACATAATGTCTCGGTGTCATCTTGGGAGAGCCTATAAAATAGCTCTTAACTAGTCCTGGATTTGATTTCTTTTGTTACTATTCTGAAACCTCTAGGCTTCAACTATGTATTTACTGTACAACAGAGTCTTACACAGAATTAGCAATAGATAGGGGAAATAAAAAATATTACATCAAGCTAATTTCAGAGGAAGAGATGATCAGAAGTATCATTTGAAAGCTTGGCTACCTGCCTGCAAAACTTCATAACTCCATCTTTGCTTATAATCAAACATTTCCCTGTGTGACAGGAACCTTCCAAATATTTGCAGACTTTTAGCTGAATATCCTCTCAGACTGCAGTCATGCCCTGCTTTATATGGAAACAAATAGTATATCTGTGAAGTCCTTCTCCCCAGGGTTTTTCTGTGTGTATTCCATGTATGGCAATACGTAGAGGATGAGGAGACTATGCCAGTGTGTATGTTTGAAAAACAGAATCTAAGAGATAGCAGAAGTGTGTGTGCCAGATTTCATGCTAGTGCTTTATGCCTGTCTGCTTTCACACAGCCCCTGAATAATACATGTATGATAAGAGGAAAGCTCACACCAATGTATAAAATATATAAAATACTTTACTACTTTACTCTGGATGGTTATGGGAATACTGTTCGCATATAGAAAACATGATGGCCTACTTTTTTCAGAGCTCAGAGTTGTAGGGTTTTTTCTCTTTAAGCACACTGTCACTTTGTTTTCCCTTAGAGAATCTCCCTCCATTGTGCTCCTGAAGCTAATTCTTCACAGAGTGCACTTGAAAATATTTAAACCCACAAAATCACCTGTATGAAAACTTCTGTGTTTAAAGGACTCAAAATCATTATTACTCTTGAAATGTTAGGCCAGTATTTTCCTCTTCAATTCTCCTGTCAGCTGTCTGAGATTCAGAGAGTAAGCCAGTATCTGTACTGTTTTCTCATAAAGGTTTCCAGGTCCTTATTCTTATATAATCTCTGAAAATCTGGAAGGGATTGCAATTAGAAATATGTATACAGAAAACCTGGGATTACCATTTCTCCTTGCTTTGATTCTTGCCCATATGCTGGGGAATGGAGTACAGGATCTCTTGATATATACTTTCCAGCCCCTACTTGATTGATCAGGTATTATAAGATACCTTAAATTAGCTCCATTTAATAAAACTGTTTCAGATTTTTGTATATCATCAGCAAAGCACTGAAGATGCATTCCCCTTTTTTGTAAACCTGAATCAAGCAAAAATCTCACTGATTTCAACCCAAAAGCAAATTTAATCATTTGGGGCCTAAAATGTTTTGATCTATGTTAGGCAATACAATGTCTGTTTATTTTTCTGAATATGTGCAACAAGATTAAAATAATATGTTTTGTAGGTTCTCAGTCTCCAGGGTCTTGGGGAGTAACTTGCGTTTGCAGGTTATTGTCATTAATCTTAGCATGCTGCTCTAGCAAACGATCA
>NW_009934121.1:59508-63163 GCF_000696875.1 Nestor notabilis | reverse complement strand
TTCCTGCTGTCATTCATCTATCCTGTTGTATTTACAATTAAAGGAGAAGTTAACTGCATAATCTAATTTTAAGATTGGCAATTTCACTAGTGGTTCACCCTCTTTCGCAAAGTGTAGATTTAATAGCTTTGATGGCCCTTCTATAAATACGCATTTTCTTCAAACATACTTTGCACACCTAATTCATCCTTTTGAGAATGCTGTTCTGTACAAATAGTCAACTTTTCAGCCATACGTTAGGATTAGACCATTTACTAAAAAAAGACTTTGTCTTTCATTAAGCGGAATTTTCCACCTCTGGAAACAAGTGATGTACGTAAAAGTGCAACCCATATATTGCTGACCAGAAGAAAAATGTATTTGTTTCGATGAGACTCCAAGTCATTCACCCTCCTTGAGCTTCTACTTTGTGTTGCTTTAGGATCTCATATCAAGATTGCTTTTAAATAACAATCAGTGTTGATTTGTTTCCTTAAAAGTCGGATTACAGACAGATGCATTGCTTTGTGTATATATAGACAGTGTGTATATACGTATACATATATATGTAAACAAGCAAAACTATACATATACACATTTGATCATTCAAAATCCCATGAGCAGTAACATCAAAGTCCTAGAGACATCTCTCTTTGTAGAATGACCAGTACATCGAAGCCAGCATCCTTGGAGCCAGGCGGTGATCTCGTGGTGCCTCCCCAGGGCATGGGTGCCTTGCTCCTGGGGAAGGATGAGTTCTGCAGAATGCCATACACTACCTAAGTAATTGCTGTTCTTTTCAATTTGCCTTGTCTCCAGCTTCAGAAAGAAGTGAGCCCACGAAGAGGAGGTGGTTTTCTGTGTGACCAAAAGGAGAGTAACCTTCGTCCATTTACGACCCAGGGGAACCTTCATGTGCCTCGAACAATGGGGTCAAGATCCTACTCTGATTCAGATGCCATTCAGTTTGACGATCGGTCTCTGTCTAAGCTGAAGGAAAGCGATCGGTGCAGCGCCACAGAGAACCTCTTTCTGGAATCACTGTCTCTCGATTCCCCCGATGCATCTGATGAGCCCCGGTCTCGGCAGCTGGAGCCGGAGAAATTCTTGACTGGATTAACAGAAGTATGAGCTCTTCTATCTTTTATCAAGCCAGTGTGTTCTCTGTTATGTCAGAATTGATACAGCATGAGGAAGTGAGATGCTGTGTCACAGGCAGTGCTTAAAGTTGTCCAGTAGTGAATTTGGTATGGACAATATTTCATTCCTTGTTATGAGTTGATTAGACCAGTGTCAATCATTTGAAAAACTGGGAGCCAGCCTAAAGGTCCCAAAGATTATCTCACCTTCTGGCCATACGTACTATGTATAACTAAATTTGAAACACCATACTGGTTTAGAAAGTCTTAAATCTCTTCCACATATAAGTAGATACATCTATATGGAGAAACATAGGCTATATTTGCTAGTAAAGCAGTAAGTGCTGTAGAGAGGCACTTCTGGTTGTTCTGTTGTGGTTGCCTTCTAAATAGATTAGCATGAGTAAGTGAGATGAAGTGTTAAATAAATAAAGTCATTCCTCATCAGCAAAGTACCTGTCCTGACATCACACCAGAAAGCTGTAAAGATGTAAAACACATTGCTAAGAGATGCCATTGGGGGACGGTGAAGGTACTCTGTGTCCTGCTAAAATCTGCACCACCACAGGCTTGCATTCACCAGGTCCAGGTCTTCACCGTTTTGTTTATATTTTTGCTGAATGAAACCCAGGGTCCCCATCTCCATATGCTGGGACAAAGTAGCCTGTGAACTGGCATATGATATTAGTGGCACTGAGAATATTCACAATGATCACAGCTACGCACTTTCATGGTTCCTGTGAAACGTAAAACACGTTACAACTTAAAAACAGTGATATCTCACTTATTAGCTATTGTTCCTTGAATGCTAGGAGCTGTTACAGAACAAGAAACATTTGGAGACAAACAGGAGTTAAAATTAGCAAGAAGGCAGCAGGTTGCTTGATGCAGGTTTTGAGTATTTTCTTTTTCCCTGAAAATACAGATTTGTGCACATGGGTTAGACTTGTGCTCTGAGCATGTGAATTCTAGTTGAGCATACACATTCTAGCAAGTAGGAAAGCTAAAGCTTCCCAGTCAAAGATGTACCTGTGTATTCTAGCTTAAAAGTTTGACCAGTCTGGAAAAGAGTTTGTCAACAAGTCAGATCTCAAGCTCCCTGCAGGACCAGGTTCACTGGTGTACCTTGACCTAACTTGTGTGCCCATGAAAATTTGACCAAAACATTTCTTTGAGGTGTTACTCAACATTGTTACTCAGCAAAAGGTTTGGGAAAACAAGTTTTCTGGAGAGAAAAAAGAGAAAAAAAGTTTAAAAGAAGCAAGAAACGTGAACCATTCTTACATTTTAAGTAGCTGTAGTTTCCTGTGTGTTCCAGTTAGATTTTCCTCCCTCAGTGCCATAAATGTGCAGCTGGCAGTGCGGCATCCAGTATTTCTTATTTCTTAGCTTTTATTTCATACATGTCCAAATGCTCAGTGAAGAATGTTGGTACCAGTGTCAGGGATATATGTTTTGTATTTAACTTTGGTTGCTGTTTTCTTTCCTTCAAATTCAGTCTGGTATTTAAGAAGGGAGATCTCTCTTCCCTTTTCTGTTTTTCAGACGTTACCACCATTACAAAAGTGTTGGCAGCAAATTTTGGTCCTTGGTGATATTTACATAGCTTCATTCCATCAAAGCATACTTTAATGAAACCTGGGCAAAGTCATTTTCCCTCAGAGGTTTTGCTCAAGCGAGACTGATTGGAGTTTAATGAATAGCTTAACTGAGGATACACAGGAGCAACTGCAGCCTACTGACTGTTCCTCTCTGCAGTGTTTTCTTCGTGGTACTAACTGCAGTAGAAGCAATTTAGCCTCCAGCTTGATTCTCCATTCAGTCAGATCAGATTTACTCTGTAGTAACTCCACTGAAGCCACCAACATTACTTCAGACTTACACCAGAGTGAATGCAAGGAGGATTGGTTTATTCCTATTTTTACCCCTGACTCTGAATAAATACCAGCAGGGTATTTGCTGAGTTAAGCAGTGCACATTTTAAATAGTCACAATTTGAAATACAGTTGTGTGTATTTGGTAATGTTCCTGATTTCATGAGTACTAACACTCTTCTTTTCCTGATCATATTTTGTATTCCCTATAGTTTCTCAGAAACATAAGTACACAGTTAAATGATAACTGTAGAGCAATTGCTTCACAAGTATGTATTAAAAAAAACCCCAACTCATTATGGGAATTGTCACAGGGAAATAATTGCCGTAAAAACATCTTAATGTCGTTAGCAAGCTGTAGGTATTCCCCCTATGAAACAAGTAACAGTCTTCCCACACATTTAATATAGCTAGTTTAGTGAGTTTTGACTGGTGCCATTTGTTAGTTCCTAGAGAATATATAATGAAATCTTATGTCAAAGGACCCTGGTTTATCTCTCATTTCAGAACAGTCTCTGGCGTAAAGCAAATTACCTTCAGAGAACAAATTCACTCACAAATATATGGTCCAAACCAATGTATTAGACATGTGGAAAAAAGCGATTTGCAGCTTACCTCCATTTTTGATTGCACAGGACAAAACATTTCAAAGCTGTTGTAGAT
>NW_009934121.1:53923-59477 GCF_000696875.1 Nestor notabilis | reverse complement strand
CATTCCTGTGCAGTCTGTTGTTGTAATGGGATTGTCCATTCCTATGTACAAAGAGAATAATATTCCCACTGGCAATTTAAGATTCCTTATCAGAGGGAAAATCAGGCACTTTTTAGAGACAAATGTACTTGGGAAGTGAATGACAAAATATCCACAAGCTGATGCCACCAACAGGTTCAGCAATAACTCATGCTGTTTGTTTCTGGTTTTCTTCAGGAGGAAGAAACACACAAAGGAAATCTTCAAAGGTGAGTAAAACTTACAGGGAAAAACCCAGCAAATATTCAGCTCCCAGAGCTGTAGCTCTCTGGTGTCCAAACTACAGACCCGGGGCATAGCCATGCCACCTCCTAAGCCCAGGGATTAATTTGTCTCAGTATGCTTCTGTTCTAGTCTGATTAACTTGGGCCACATTCAGTTGTGTTGCACAACGATCAAACTGTATGAAAGCGCATAAAGGTGCAGCTTACACTGAAGGCTACACCTACCTTAGCAAATAGTGCAGACCTGCAGACATCAACAGATAGAGGAAAACAGTTGGTGCTGGGGACCTGACATACCCCTGCATGTCAGGGATATTTTGCTTTGGGCTAGTTCTGGTATGATCCTGAACTAGTGTGCTGAATACCCACCTAACCCTAGAGTGCATTAGTTGTGCTTCTGGAGAGCATCTTCCAGCTCACTTTCATCCCGAAGGAACCCAGCCCATACTCTCTGAATTACCTTCTGATGCAAGCCAGAGCATCCAAACAGGAGATCCACTTCAAAACCAGACTCCTGGTCTCACCTAAGTCCTTAGTGCTGATGCACCCTGACTGCAGCTGGTGCTCTTGGTTAAAAACTCAGCGTTATTTTACTGTATCCTGTGGATCACTGATATGTTAGTGATATGTTTGCTGAAACCTCACACAGCTTGAATTACCTCACTGAGCTGAATCTGATAACTACACTCATTAGCATTTATAAGTAGTCTCATTCAGAAAGCTGCTTTTTTGTTATTTTTGCTTAAAACAAAGCAGTAGGACAGCTCAGCTGGATGCTTGTGATTTGTACAAACTAGCAAAGTGCAGGGAAGCCAAAAATCCAGGGTTATCACACAGCGATTCCCTTTGGTTGAATTTTAGCACTAAGTGCAGCTCGCCAAGCCAGTTCAATGTAAAAGCATCTAGAGCTGGGTGTCCCACATCGCTATGCACCAGCTATGCAGCCTGGGCAGTCTCAGAAGTCGGAAAGACTTCACACTTGGTTTGGAAAGCATTCCTCGTTTTGTCACAAATGCCCATTTTCTGTGAATAGTCTATTTCTGAAATGCATCCTACTGCTCCCATATTTCAGACATTTGCCAAGCAGTAATCCATGAGAAAGCAGTAAATTAAGATCTATTAATAAACCATTTGGTACTCTTAATGACAGATCAGGAATGCTTGAATTTCACAGCTATTTTAAGGGTAATAAAAGGGAACTTTAATGAAAGAGACAGGTAACTTGGTTTTATATGTAAGGAGATAGCAAAAGGTGGGTTTTCTGAGTTAGTTTACCGCTGAAAATAAATCACACTGTGAGTTCCCAAGCCTACAAATGACCCTCTCATGTTCCCCTCTCCAGGGCGATGTCCGTTTCTTCCATGTCAGAATTTCAGCGCCTGATGGATATTTCTCCATTCCTACCAGACAAAAACTTGCCTTCCTCCAGCAGCAAAGATGACCTAACCCCTCCCTTGTCTCCTGATGATCTGAAATACATCGAGGAGTTCAACAAAACCTGGGATTACAGTAACACTAGGAACCATGGTGGGGCCACCGAGAAGCCTGCAGATGGCTGGGCAGAAAGGACAGAAATTGGGAAAGCTGGGAATGATCCTGCTTCAGATCCCTTCCAGACATCGTCATGGTACCTCACCACCAGTGTCACTATGACAACTAACACCATGACCAGCCCGGAGCACTGCCAGAAACAGCCAACAAGGGGTCACGGTGTAACTGAAAAAATGGGAGTTCGGGTCTTTCACAGCCCACCGGTTGTCCGTAGGTTTGATAACTCAGTGATAACTGGCAGTGAAGGGAAAAACCAGGTTGAGCCAGACTTCCTGTTTTCTGTGACCAAAGCTATGGGGAATGTAGCAGAGACAAAAGGTGCTTCCTCAGATATGTTTGGAAGGTGGTCTTGTGACCTGGCCAAACACCATAAGGATTTTCTGGAGAGTGGTCTTCATCCCATTGAACGTCCTATTTGCACTACTGTGGGCTTTGCCTCACCCTTGCACAACTTGGAGATGTCCAAAAACATGAGCGATGACATGAAGGAGGTCGCTTTCTCTGTCCGAAATGCAATACGCTCTAATTCAACAGAGCCTCAGTTTAAGGACACTGCATGTCAAACCAATGGTATGAGAACGACAGGGACGCAGACCACCCAGACCATCAGTGTTGGCTTGCAGACAGAAACCCTGCGTAGTATCACCAGCAGTCCACACAAGTGTCTGACACCAAAGGGGGGGTCCACGCCTGTCTCTTCACCATCCAGAAGCCTAAGAAGCAGGCAAGTGACCCCCGTCATTGAAAAGGTCCAGGCTAAGTTTGAACGCACATGCTGCTCCCCCAAATATGGCTCTCCAAAGCTGCAAAGAAAAATCCTTCCCAAATCAGACCAGCCAAATAACCGGACTTTGCCTGGCACACCTCAGAAAGGATTCAGTGAGTCCGCCTGGGCTAGATCAACTACTACAAGGGAGAGTCCGGTCCACACCACTATCAATGATGGTCTCTCCAGTTTGTTCAACATTATTGACCATAGCCCCATCTTTCATGAGACCTTCCAAAAATGCCCCAGGTCTAGCAGCCGGTCCAGGTCAGCAGAACCCAGACCAGAACTGGGCCCAGTGCAGGAGCCGTGTACAAATGCCCGTGGCAGATCACCCAGTCCTCTCCGGCTGGGGACAGAGACGCAAAAGGAAGAAGGGACTGAGGTGACAAGTATCAGGCAGGACTTATCTGCTCCTCCAGGGTACACACTTACAGAAAATGCTGCCAGGATCTTGAATAAGAAACTTTTGGAGCATGCCTTAAAGGAAGAGAGGAGGCTACCTTCACACAGCCCACCAAATCTTAGCAATGACAACAGCACAGGAGAAATTGTCAAAGTAGATCCAGGGTCCATAGAGGTAATGAGTTTGTTTGTTTTTCCTCCTATAGCTAAATGCACTCTTCTTTGAACAAATGCACTATGAGATCTGTTGCAGTTGTAGTGAGTATTTACAATGAATATCCTAGTCCTGTCGTGGTACCACCAGCAAGTTGCAGTCATGAAACTATCGGATTAGTCACTGAAGAACCCATTAAAGAATTGAGTTTCTATCTTGACAGCTTATTGGGCTTGAAAGCATCAGAAGAGCTTTATCCTTTGTAGGATAAAGATGCCTTTACAGGATAGAAATGGTTCTTCCCTGAATGACTGGGATGAGAGGTTTCTGTCACACCACGTGTTACAGATGCTCTAGGGACTCTAGGTTTGAGTAAATTTCTCTTTTATGGAGAGGTAGACTCCTTCCACACAAGAATGGGTGTTAACAAGTGTGTGTGAAAAAGTGTCTTCAGTACCCTGAAGGGCTTTCAGCATACCTTTTCTGGGTGTATCTGATGAAGTTTGGCTTGGGTCTGTGAATGTGATTAAATGGCATGACGTTTGCTACTGGCTGTTACTGCCTCACAAAAATAAGAAAAAATATATAATGAACTAGTGTAAGCACATACCTACTTAGTGTTTAAGAACTCTTTATTGATATTTTGCTGTCAAGAGTGTAGCAGTCATCACCTGTCTCGGCAAGTATGCACAGGTATTGGGAGTCAGAGTCTCAGGTACAGTAATGTGCCACAGCAATCAGCAAAAAAGAGGATGTAATGATGGACAAAAGCTTTCAGTTATCAGTGTTTAAGCCTCCTTTTTCTGGAGAATCTTTGTGCCCATGAGGGTGTTGCCCTGAGGAGGCCCATAATTCAATGCCCAGCTCTTACCAGCCTGTGTCGCCTTTCCGGCACAGCACTGCAGTGGCATGTGCCCAGCTGGTCAGTGATACCCTCCAGGGCAGGGCCAGGAGCCCATCATCCTCTCTGCTTCGTGCTGCCCCCTTAGCATCCTGATGGTTTGGTGGGCCCTGGCCACAGGGCAGCAGCTCCTCCTTGACCCTTGAACACCCCAGACATCCCCTCCTTGGCCTCGCTGGGCCGACTCCTACCACTCCTGCCTCAGATAGCCTTAAGGGAAGGCTCAAACCCCAGTTTCTAACTCAACATTTGGCTTGAAGGACCTTGTGGGCACCCGAGTGCTGTCACTTTTGGTCTGCAGTTTGCCTTGTACTAGTGTGGGGTTCATAAGGGACAATCGGTTCCTCTTTTGTAGGCTCTGGTCAGAGGACCTGATCTTTTTTGCCTAACAGAGAATCCAAAGCTGAGGATATATTTCTTATAAGCAGTTTAAACAGATAAAAATAGTGGGGTTTGTACATAAAAAAAGAAACCACATGCACATTGTAAATAACAGTGAACGAAAGTGGTCTTTATGCACAAGCCTCAAAGCAAATAAAAGTGAAAAGCAGCCTCATTTGTTTGACTCTTTCTAGCTATCTCCTCATTTTGGCCTTGTTTTAAATACTGAGAATGCACTACTGGTCCTTGTTAGAGTGTGTTGTACTCTTACAGGTTCAACTCAGCTTTGCCTTCAAGGCATCCCTGAAAACTCTTGATTTCCTCTTGCATCTTTTAAACATCTCAGAAGATTTTAAGTGCAAGTAAAGAGATGTCATCCCACATCATCACAAATCACTGTTGGCAAAGTACAACTAGCATCAGTACCTGAGTTTGATGCATGGAGAGATATGGGTCAACGCTCTTTAGCTAAAACTCATTGACCATCAACCTGGCAGGAAATTGCTCCTCTTTATGAATTATCAATATCTTTTGCCTAATTTTGTGAGTTACTAGCCTCAGAGCTAAGACTTGTTTCTTCCCTGCAACTCTTACTCGGTGGTTATGATCTTTGGCTAGTACTGTCATTTTTCAGGGACACGTGTTGAAAAGGAAGCTTGTGGGCATTCACAGTTCAGCTTTCCCTAGGTGAGGTGGTGCTCCGCAAGATGTACCTAATGAAGCATGGTTTTGCTGCCGAAAACAAAACCACAAATAAGTTTCAACTCTGCAGATGCCTGGGGTTATTTATGGATTACACTGACCACACAAATTACACTTTGTACAAATTCCACTTAGCGCATTTTGTACGAAGCCAGGCACAACAGTTCAGCAATTGATGATCTAGGAGGAGGCAGGCTGTGCTTGAGGCAGCCTCATGTCAGCGCTGCCCCTGCCACCTTCCCATAGATTCCTGCTCCGCTCCCCCCTCACCTGTTGGTTTCTGGCCAGGACGAGTACCTTCTTACCACCAAATGCCTTCTTGGTTTTGCATGGCATGGCGTATTAATGACTTCTAGATTAGCGTGGAGCACCTGTTGGTGGCTTTTGTTTAATTTGACCTTCTGAGTGGTTTAGTTACATAATTTGCTCTT
>NW_009934121.1:49354-53892 GCF_000696875.1 Nestor notabilis | reverse complement strand
TGCTGCAAATAAGACATCTAGTTCATATATATATTTATATGCTTACATACATACACGCTTGTGCAAGTGAATGTATATGCATACATGGTAGTAATAACTTTGTATTTTCTAACTTGCCCAGAGCTGTCTACAAGCAAATTCATATCCACCCAGTGTAGCCTACTAGTGTCTTATCCTACTAATTCACTAAACTACTATCTTACCTTCACATCATGGGAGTAATAAATATTACTATTAAAAATGCAGCTTAGCATTACCTAACTGATGGCATAAGAGCTGTATGGACATTTTTTCTCCCATGACTATCAAGGGTGTAAATCGTGGAGGTTACACAACATTCTGGACTGGGGCTCAGGCCCACTTCTAGAGACAGCACTGTGAAAGGACCGTCCACACAGACCCACATTGGAGAGGGCAGATGCTGCGTCCTCTGCTCTCTGGGGACTTGCCACTGAACCATTCAGCATGGGAGGCAAATGTTAAAAAGGGAAGGTGTTGCCAGAGTTAAAGGGCTTCTGCTTTACTTTGAGTCTTCCATTCAGCATTGCTGTTAAGTAAGAGCAAGTGAGAAGGGTGAGGCAAAGGGCTTTCATGAAAGCTGAGCAACATAGGCATGAGTAACATGAGGAACATGAGCAACACAGAATATCGGTTACCTTTTCACTTGTTAAAGATTTCCAAAACAGAAATTGTCTCTTGAAATCAAACAACGGGAAAAAGAAAAAAATATAGCTTTATTCCTCTTTCCTAGTAATGTGGCTTTTCCCTAGCCCTACCAAGGTTCGCAAAATATACCAGATGTGTTTCTCTGCTGAATAGAAATGTTTGGTTTGTTTGATGCTATGTCCACTTCTGAGACTGTGCTAGGATTATAAAAGGTTGGTTTGTTTGCTTCCTTCCTTTCTAAATCTTTTTCTGCTAGTGGCTTGTCTTTTATTTTTGATTAGTAGTTTCCTTGTGATAACAGCGGTAACATGATCTGAATGGGAAGTAACATCTGGAGACTTCTTCCTTGCTGACATGAAATCTTCACTTTAAAAACACAATTGATTAAACCAGTTCTTTCCAACCTACTTGCTTTCTTTCTCTTTTCTGTCTGTTCTGTCCAGAACCAAACTGTCTTATTAACTGCCCCCTGGGGACTCTAACCCTGCCTGCCTCACTGCTGTAAGTCCTTTCTACCTTGTTTCCAGAGCTTTCCAAAAGCAGTCTTTTTTGAACATGTGTGTTAACGAAGAAATAAATGACCACAGTTCCAGAGGTATCAGCATGCACCCAACGTCTCTGTGGGGTCCTTTGGATGCAACGATCAGGAAGCACTCAGGATAGGAGCCCGTCTGCTGTCTCTGCGGCAGGACGGGCTATGAAAAGGTCACAGTTCAGTCAAACTTTGTGCTGTTGGGTTTTTTTGTTAAACTTCAAAAGACTGGCAAAATTTAAGACCAACATAAAGGTATGTAGAAACATTGGGGAGGGATTCGGATTTCTAGGAAACTTCACAGAATCACAGAACAGTTTGGGCTGGAAGGGACCTTCAAAGGTCATCTAGTCCAACCCCCCTGCAATGGGCAGGGACATCTTCAGCTAGAGCAGGTTGCCCAGAAGCACTCCCAGCCTGGCCTTGAGTGTCTCCAGGAATGGCAGTTTTTGTTACTGTTTTGTTTACAAATACTTAGCGCTGCTCAGGGCTCCTGACTGCCCCGGGGAGCCTTCCCTCCGGCCATGGCTACAGCAGCGGGTGGAGAGGGCTGAGGAGGGGACTCCAGCACCAGCCCATGGCTAAGGTCACCTTTGCTCATTAAGCTGTTCCCAGCCCGGTTTTGGCTATTGGCTGGGGATGCCACAGCAGAGGGAGGGAAGAAGCTGTGCAGGCCTGAGCTGTGACCATCCACTGCACCTCAGAGCCAGAAAACCTTTATTTATTTGTTTATTAATACAGGCATAGCCGCAGCTGCTGTCAGCCTGGCTTGGGAAATAGCTAGAAACTGAAGCGGGAATCATCTTTCCCATTCTCAGTGGCCAGGCTGGGAAGTGCTGCCCGTCCACCCACCCGCCCCAGCAACCGCCAGAATAAATTACTCACAGGACATTAATGTTTTGTTAAAACCATTTGTAGCTGTGACAGCTACATGTGGTAAGTGAGGAGGAGCTTTCACAGACCATTCCGGACAGTTTCCTTCTCATGGTTGGATTTCCTTAGCCACGGGAGCCATGCTGCAGGTGGGGCTGACTGACTCAGCAGCCAGCACAGTACAAGAATTATGCTGCCAGTCACTTGTTGGCCCTGGAGCAACATCTGCCACCAGCACAGCCTTGTGTTGTGCTGGTCCACCACAGATAAGACGAGCTTAACCCTGCCATTCGGTAAATGCTGACCAACATCTGCAGGCATGCTGAAGAGAGGCTTTTGAGCTGAGAGGCAGCAGTGGAAATTAATTTTGTTATCTCCATGCTAACTCTCAATTACTGCTATGAAACTAGGATAAAGCAACCAGAAGCAAGCAGAGCTATAGAGATATCATTTTAAGCCGCTGTTTAGAAAGAGGCTAAGACAAAACCCATAAATCCCATAGCCTCAATTCACCGTGCTGCACTGCCTGTGAGTGTTGCTGTGCGTATGGATTTCTCTTAACAAATCTGAGTCTAGTGGCAGCTTTCACAGACCATATGTTGCCCCAGGTGCAATGGGATAAGGTGAAGTAAGGACAGAGAGTCGATCTTGTTGTTAGCACAGTTTGTATTTCAGTCTCACTGTTGTTTTAGCAAGGGTTGTTGAGAAGTTTATGGTGCAGGGATGGGGCAGTGCAGGCCTAGGCTCTGTAGCCCCTTGACCAGCTTTTGCGGTGGCTCGCTGGTCTTGTCCTCTGCAAGTACCAAGGGCAGATGGGCACAGCTGTGGCTCAAGCAGTGATGTGCAACTGTAGAACAACCTCTTGGCTGCGTATTGCCCAAAGACACCGAGGTTCAACCTTCACAGAGGCTTCCGCAAGTCTGACGATGCACTCTCTCCAAAAACTGCATGCACAAGCTCTGTTTCCCATACGCTTCCCATACCTCAGCTCTGTGTCTTCAAAACTGATCTTTCTGTCATGTAACATTCATGTTTGGCCCTCCCACTGCAACGGAGAGATTCAATAGCATATCACCTTGTTTGTTCACTGCCAATCACATCATGTTACCTACTCCAATATTCTCCATCCCTAGTCACATTTCTTCTTCTCCATAGGAAACAGTGCACCAAATCCTTTCCTTCCTATTGTATTGTTCTACCGCTGCCTCGGTTTCCCTGTGCTTTAACTGTGCCAGAGCTTTTCCTTTGCGTTGTGTCATTTCTGGTCTCTGTCTTCATCTATCACCAGTTTGCATTCTGACTTTGAGACTGGTTTTTATTGCGCTTTCCTGCTCCTCAGTGTACACATTTCTATACATTGACAAACTCCTCTGATTTGCTTTTATAAATTACAAAATAGGCACAGAAATTCAGAAGTTTGGCTTTGGCACTACAGGACAGACTTCCTCCCACAACCACTCATCTTGATGTAAGGAGCGTCCTGAGCGAGGCAGGAAGCCTGGTGGTGTTATGAGCAAAGTCCATAAATACTAGAGGCAGTTACTGACTTCTTAGTGCCAGAGTGAAAAATGTCAGCTGCAGATTGCTTCTAATCACAAAGGCAAGCTAACTGAGCCTGAGCAGTGCAAAGTTGGTGTAGGAATAAAATTTCCATGTTCTTCCATTTCTGTGAGTGTCACCTTTCACAGTATGGCTGAATCCTGTAATTCGGGCTTCAGCAGCTGGCAGTAACAACTGATGTTCCAGGAGATGTAATCTGTAGGTAAGCCTCATCTTTAATCCATCTGGAGATCATAAGTACTCCTGTAGTCATTATTCTGCTGGTAAGAACTCTTTCCTGCACATCAGTCTGAACTCTGAAGCAGACAAAAGGAGTCACTGGTTGTTTTTCAACCCACTTGCAAATGCCAAACCTGGCCCTTTTACCAGGTCAACACTTAGAGTGTGATGAACAGTGGATTTTCCTGAATTATCATGCAAATGTCCTTTTCAGCTCTTCTTTTTCTAGCACAAGGAGAATTAGCAAATGGAAGTTTGTCAGCTCTCCAGCTCATCCCAGACCTCTTTCTTTCATTCTCTCGTTACCTGTTCCATAAATCACGGACATACATTCAGACATCTGGAGCCCACACACAGCCACGTGTTCACTGCTTGCTTTTTGTCCCACAACATGGCAGATGCTTAGCTTTAGTTTGATTTCATGTTTCTTAATTCTTTGCGCATCCAGATGGCCTCTAATGCAAGTCACTAACCGCTGTTTTGCTCTTTTGGCTGCCAAGGAACTACCTTGTTCTGCACTAGCCCCGTCCCTCCAACCCTGCTTCTCCCGGCCAGAGAGACCAGCGAACCGGCGCCCACCATCGCGATGGGCTTCACATTCCCCTACTGCCTCACAGTCGCAGTCCACCGGAGACCTGACTTCCTCGGAGGAGAGCGGAAGCAAGGAGCCGCTGGCAGGGGCCCCCCC
>NW_009934121.1:48237-49339 GCF_000696875.1 Nestor notabilis | reverse complement strand
CATACGGGAACAGGGGGGCTGCGACTCGCCTCCGCCAGGTCGCCCGCCAGCCGTCTCTGCCGCCAAGGAGAGAGGTCCGCTTGGAGAGGTCAAAGAATGTTCTCAGACGCAGCTGCTGAATGTCCGACCTGGGAAACAGAGGTGTTTCTAGAATGAAACAGTTAATGTGCCTGTAATAACTTAATTTTTTTCATAGCTGAGAAAACTATTTTTGTCTCCATCTTTTCTACATACAGAATATTAACAAAAAAAAAGAAAAAAAAAGGGGGGGTTAAAAATGGTTTAAAATAAGATTTAAAACAAAATGTAAATTAAGTTTTAAGGGAATTTGAATACGTGCTCGCGCTCTCTCCAAATACTGACTGCCTTTTGGTTATATTTGCACTGTTACGTTTTCAGTTTTGGTTTGGGATTCTTTGGGTTTGGGGTTTTTTTTAATTATTATTATTTTTTCATGTAAAACTAGGGTCTTAAGTTAATTTTATTCTATTTTAATGTCAGTGTTATTGGTTTTTAAAAGTAAGGTTCTTCAACTCTCTGAAGTGATACCTTTTAAGTAGTGAAGAAAGCCATTAAGCTCGTTCACTAGACTGGTATTGATTGAGATGGAGGGGAATACAGGTAAACACAAGAAAAAGTGTAAAAAAAGGAAAAAAAAGAATGCCTCAGAAAGTCTTATGGAGTTAGCTGTAAAATACACCTACAATACTTGACTTGCATGCCTCTGGGTCCTCGCACTTTAGTGCATGTACATACTGCTACTGTACCATCACATAAATGTGAGTCAACCTGTTTCACTGTAATATTGTTGTGAATTTACCCGTACTGTACTTTTATTGTTGGTATTCTTGCATTGACTATACAAAAAGAGTTTTTAAATTATTGTTAGCAGTTCAACTGGCTATGTACAGTGTTTCCTGACAACTCCCTTCATTTGGGGAAAACCATGGAGATCTCTGGGCATACTCAATTGTGACTGGTCTTGTTTAGGAGTCTGTTGGAGACCATGTGAAGTGGAAATAAAACCCTCAGCATTTACAAGCTGCTCGAGTGTTTTGTGGTGGTTTTTTATGATGGTATTTCCCAGGTTCATTTAACTGGG
>NW_009934121.1:0-48206 GCF_000696875.1 Nestor notabilis | reverse complement strand
GAACCCCCCCCCCCCCCCCCCGACTCCTCCTTTAAGGGAAGAAAAATTATTCTTTATATGAAATAAATCATGGCAAAGCCAAGTATTGTGTTGTGCTCCGCACACTCCTGTGAGCACTGGATGAGGCCACGGGAACGTTTCTAAATTCCCTCACTGAATTCTGCAAAACAGACGCTCACACAGATACTGGGACCCATCGTCTCAGTTCCTCTGAGGCTGTTGCTTTCAGCCATTCACAGGAGTGAAAACCAGCCACATAAACACAATACCAAAAGCATGACATTTCCAGTGTTGATTCAAGCTTACGTCTCGTCTGTATTACACATAGAGACCAATAAAACCAGGGCTTTTGTGAAACAGGTGGCTAACACTGAGAAGTAAACGCAGCCGAGAATTCATGCACTTCCGAGAGGTGGAAGCCTCTCAAGCTACTTTGCCTGGGACCATCTGTTTGGCCACATGCTTTCTCTGGGAGCCCCAGAACTGCTCTGACTAGTTATCCCATCACTGAACTGGCTTACTCCTGTTCAATTTCCTTTGCTGAGGCTTTCTGAGGCTTTTCAGTTGAAGAGCACCATCTGGGATCCCTAGAATCCTTCCTGGTTAGCTCTGTCAAGTGATAAGCCCCTCATATCCTGTCCTGCTGTGTTGTGGCCAGCTTTCTAGGAACTTTAATTCAGTTGTTGGATAGAACAAACTCCCTAGCTCCCAAATAACAGCCAGTTGAGGTCTGATTTCTCTTGTATCAGATAGGACTGTGGTTATTAACCCAGTGTCAAAATGTTCACCTGTGGGTGACACGTTGCCCAGAGAAGCTGTGGTTGCCCCATCCCTGGCAGTGTTCAAGGCCAAGTTGGACGGTGCTCGGAGCAACCTGGTCTAGCGGAAGGTGTCTCTGCCCATGGCAGGGGGTTGGAACTAGATGATCTCTAAGGTCCTTTCCAACCCAAACCATTCTATGATTCTATGATTATGAAAAATTGCCCCTTACCAAGATAGGGAGTGACTGAAAAGTACTCTTGTTTAATGGCTCTCTGGTCCCCCAGCCAAAACAAAGGGTGTCCACTGCTGGTCCTGAGCAGCAACAGTGATAATCTCGTTTCCAGATGTCTCAAAGCCTCTCTGAGAGCCATTTTTGTGAGCATCAAATTCAACCCCCCAAGTGTTTGCTTAAAATTGTCCACAGTGGCCACCCTACTTGCTTGAAAATCTTGCTGCAACACTTTGCTGAATTGTTGAAACAATTTCAGTTTGGGAAGGAGTGGAAGGAGGAGCATGTGCAAGAAGTGTTTAGAAGGTCAAAGAGTCGTCACAGTGGTTATTGAAGAAGACTTGAGCCACAACTGAAAGATCCTTGTTTGTTTGCAAAATCTCAATTAGCAGGAGCAGCTTTGTAGGGACAAGGGGAGGGGTTGCTGCTTCCGTAAAAGCTCTTTCTCCCAGATGAGGTAAGTTAAAGTTGCAAATGAGAGCAGAGTTGACTACCAGCAAGGAAAAACGCTTTTCTGTTTCTTGTGACAGCTGGTTTTTGGGGTTTTTTTAATGATGCAAAGAAAATCCAGGTGACTGATTTGTAGCTTTGATGCTAGGAAATGGTATTTGCCTTTCAAATCAAGGATGTAGCAGCCTGCAGAATTAGCTGCTGGCCATCCTGTGAGGATAAGCAGCTGCCTGTGGCTTGACAGGTAAAGTGCTTACGGAACATCAGGAACCGCTGAAACAAAAGCAAGACAGCAAGCAATAGCAAGAAGAAGGTTAAATACAAATAGAAAGTCTGTGGACGATCTTAAAAATACTTACATTATGAATTAAGAAGAATTATGATAATTAAACATATTTTTTCTAGTCTAATTAGCAAATACAGTGACATTGAGAAATACAGTGTTTCTACTGGCTCTTTGGAAACACCAGGGCTTTTATCTTCCAGTATTGCTGCTGGTGGGGCTGGGGGATTCCCTCCTGCCCCCCATTATTCCAGCATGCTCCATAATTAATTAAAGAAATCATAAAGTAAATGACAAGTCTGTAGTCGATACAAGGTTATTTTAAAAGCTTCTAAGAGAAAAAGAAAAGCCTTTTAACAAGGACTGCATCTCACTCAGTGTCTGCGGGATATCTGAATTATTGCCTCATGAATAATCAGGGCAGGAGAAGCTTCACAGATTGCCACACAAATTGGTGTAAGGGAATATGAATACGTCTGTCACAGCTTTGCCTGCTGAGGCTGAAACAGATAGCTGGATTTCACTACGGGGTTTGTGGTGCCGTAGATGATGGCCTTGGGATATCACCCAGTCCTGCAACACAGCAGGGATCAGGAGCAGGACTATGATCCATGGCATCCTTCCCAGTCCAGACGACTTTCAGGAGAATGCTGCAAAAGCCCAGGGTTTTAGGGTATCCCTCCTTCCACAACACTGCAGTGTCCATGTGGGCGCCATGAGGGGAAAAAGTCACCCTTTTCTCCTGCTTTGCTTCATGCCTCTCCGCAGTCAGATGCCCCCCAACATGCTGCCCTCCCCTTTACACCCCAAGCAGACCACTGGTAATGGTGTACATCCCCTTAACTCACCTACCCCAGTCCACAAGAAAAGACCCAAAATGGGACAACATGGCAACATCACACCTGTGCTGTGCCTCAGTGTCTGGATAAAGACTGGGCTTGGACCATCCTTCCCCCCCACCCCTTTCCCCTCACATCCACCTCTGCACAGAGGAAATCTCTGTACGTACAGAGTACCCCGAGGCATGCATCTTCCCCCCGACACCTCCTTCCCTGAGCACCGGGAGCCATCACACCCCCTCATGCTCTCTTTGGAGGTACCACATCTCTTGCTTTCTCCCTGTTTCCCTGGTTTGACTTCCTTTTATGTAAATCACTGCAACCTGCTAGAGTATTATTAAGCTTCTGAGTACATATACTTTTCATATGAAATGACAGTTAATGTTTTCAGTCTCCACAGAGCCCAGCCTGCTTTCTGGAGAGGCTTAATGGCTTTAAGCAAAGTCTGCTTCCCTTCTCTGTTTATTATCTTCTTATCCATCTTGCAGGAGTATGAGACATCCTGCCTTTAGGTTTGGGTGAGAGAGATTATTGCCCTGCTATAGATGTCTCTAGAATAAAAACATGCCATCTGTTGCTGAAAAATACCACTGTTTTTTCTAACAGAGCAGGTTTAGGACTTCTCTCATTCTTTTTTCTTCTTTGGGGGGAGGGAATGTTTACAGACACCTTCTGGAGGCCAATCTCAGCATCCTCTGAAAAAAATGTGAGAAATCCTTCAGAGCACATGGCAGGATTTTGCACCCGAGGTTGGGCTCCACAGGCTGCTCAGCAAAGCCATTGCAGCCTCTCATCCTGGAGCTGGCCTGAAGACAGTGCTCCCTATGGAGTAACTGGAAGCAAAGGTGGGGCTGGAGCTGCACAGACCCAAAGCAGCTCCTCGGAAGTAAGTCCCTGGTTTGGCAACCATCACTTGCAGGTTAGAGCTGCAGGAGGTCAAGAGGTGGGAGGCAGAAAGGCTTCCCTGCTGGGGACAGGGCACCCACTTGCCTGAGTTAGTCTGGCCCATGATGATGAGCTGAAATCTCAGGAGAGAAGGTCATGGAACAATAAAATAACAAAACCGCAGTGTACTTGGCAGCTGCAGGCAGACGGAGGTCTGAATGAGAAGAAGAAAGAAGGTAGTCTGGATATTGAGTTTTATGCGTCTCTTGATGGCAACAAGCCTGGCTGAGCTATGAAAGTGGATACTGCACTGAAAGGGAAGAGCGCTGGCTACGCTATGTAATGTGAATCATATTAAATGCCAACAACAGCAATTTTGTTTCATCCTTTTAAATCCCTAGATATGTTTTCTTTTACTATACCTTAAGTGGATTTTTTAATCCCTACAGTAAGGCTTTAGAATAGGTTCACACAGAAAAATATCATGGACCCAGGTACTCTCCTCATCCTCCTCCTGCTTCTCTACCTGGCTGTGATCCCTCTGGATTAGGCTGCAGAAGAGTGAGCTGGGGGCAAGTGCAGAGGCTCATCCCCCAGGCATTGCTCAGCAGGCACCTCTTTCTCACTAAGCTGCATGGAACCAACTTGGCTCCAAAATACTAAGCCCTGCAATAACAGGCAATGGGGCACAATTTTGGGGTGATGAAAAAGTTCCCACTTTACCTAGGAAAGGAGCGGTCCATATATTTTAGCTACTAAGAATTGCAATGCTAAGTGCTTAGCAATTAAGACCATAAATCTCATTTGGTTTCTGCCCAGGCAAGAGACTTAAGTAACTAAGAAATTTTGGGAACTTTCATCACAAGTCTCTTACTACAGTGTGTTTGTCTTTAAAATACAGCCTTGATTCCTGATGTTGTCTGAGGGAAGACATGTGTTGTGTTGTTCCTCACTCGACTTTCTGCACACTGCATTGGCAGGAGAGAAAAAAATACACTTTGCATATATGAATGAAATGAAGAACAATAAAAGCCATGATTTTGTCACAGCTATTTCCATGACAAAACCAAAGACTTTTGGGAGGGTATTTTCTTAGTACAATGTCACTGTGTTTGTCATGGAAATCACATCTTGGACAAAATATCAAAGCTCTGACTTCACAAATTATCTATGTTCCCCTCAGCCCATGGTGCCTCTGACAACACCACAGCTCCACTATATACATATAAAATGCAAGTTAAATGTATTGTACAAGCAACTTCAGCGTTTCACTGAGAGGAATTTATGTGTAGCCAAATTAAAAAAAGCATATTAAATGTATTTTTTCATAAACAGTAGGACCATGAAATAGCTGGGAGAAAAGCAGCAGTAAGAAGTCAGGGAAGACAGAATTACCCTCTGGAAACCAGCACCCTGAGCTGTGTTTAGCAAATAACGGGCCTGATTCTGGTTTCCCGTGGAGCATCCCTGGGCCTGTGGCTTGGCAGTAACAAATCTCGAGTTGTACAACTGCACAGGAGGCCACACAGACCTTGCCCTTCTGTAACACTGACAGCTTCTCCCAAAATCAGTCTCCATTTGACTGACAGGGAAACCCCAAGTTGACAGAGCTGTAGCTGTTCTATGTCACAGTTTTAGCAGGACAGTCAGACCTGGAGAGCGGTGACATCCTGAAGAACACAATGACACCTGATGGAGGAGAAACAGTGAGATGCTATTTCCTGAAATATACAACCTTTCTCACATCGAGAACAGAAGCAAATGTATTTATTCAGAAGGTGCAGCACTGAGTACACCACCTCCTCATGCACATGGGCGACTTTTACTCGGCAAATAATCAGTGCATCTTCCTAGCACAGAGCTAAATAATTTGGTTAAAATATTTCCCTGCTTAGAAGAATTTGCCTGAGCTCTTGGTCAAGAGGTCTGTGTTAGGAGCCCTCCTGATTCACACCAGTCCTTCCTAAAGAACTGGGAGAACCTCAATTCACTGCAGACCCTGTCCCACAGGCACTGCTTAGCCACCACTGGCTCCCATATCCAGAACTGGTTGAACTACCAGGGTTTCTGGTTTCTCCTACTGGAGTGAGTTACCCTGAAATCACCTCAACGCCAGCGCAGAAGGTCCCTCCAGTGCTGGTTCTTCAGGTTAAGCAGAGGCAACTCGGAAATCCAAATAGAGGCAGGATGGCGAACAGAGTAAGGAACTAGCCCACCGTTACCTGAGGCCACTCCTGACCTGAATGGAAAAAAAACAACCACCCTACACCAAAATTAAATTACCATTTGAGCTACTTAGCAAGTTAACTAAATTTACCATGACCTACATACCAGAAAGCATTGGATATGTGGAAACACTTCTTTCTGTGGGAGTCAGGTTGCTCAGTAAAATCTAGTTTAAAAATCCATACACAGTTTCCTGAAGCCTCCATCGGTTTTACAGCAAAGAACAGCTAATCTGAAGCAGGAGTGAGACATTTTTAACCTTGACATATATTAGGTCAGGCCTGCAATGATTATAGTCTCTTGTCAGGGTATCAGACAATGCTGACAGATTAACTTATTAGGCTGGGTGCATATTGTAGTGCAGACACAGTAATTACAGCCTAGAAACAAACATTTAAATAGAAAATAATGCATTACATGCAGGAAGTTCATTGCCAGCTGCCTAGAGGCAGCACCTCCACGGCTACTGTGCACAAATAAAATGCACCAGGCAACACACTGGGTATAAAACTTTTCTAAAAGTACGTCAGCTGAAGAGCAACCACTTGCAGACAGCAGGTACAGTTGGAGAAGATGAAACGATTAAATGTATATATCGAAAAGAGTCTCCTAAAGAAAGACAAAGATGCATCTCTCTATCTAACTCTCTATCTATCCATCTATCTCTCTCTCTCTCTATCTCTGTCTATCATCTATCTATCTTTAAAACAGAAAGTCTATTCTGTCTTTTTATACCTAGTTATGTATATGTACATGTATATATGTGGGGTAAAACCAGACCCCTAATAATATTTACCTTGATTAGTCTATAAAATGGCCTTTTCCAAAACAAAGTGGAGGAGATGTCCTTCAGACCAGCACTGAAGCTGACCTGCTGGACCTTTCCACACCTCTTAGCATCTTTCTTTTTCTACCCCATGTCAGCATCACTCAGTTTTTAACCACATACTGCAGCAAGGCTGGTCTTTGGAAATAGAAGAGCTGAGTTGCCACATAGTATTTGCTCTGCTGTTTTTAAACAGTATTTGTGTATAAAAGATCAGCTCAGATTAAGAAGATAAAGACAATACAGAGCTTTAAAGATAAGTTAAATGGACAGTGAAAATTGGCTTTTAATCTACTTAGGAAGTTTCTGTGATTGAAGTCTGGTATTTTTTTCTGTGCTAATGAAGGACTGGGCCATGGCCCATTCTGTCGTTGCTTTTCATTCTAAATCATTTACACGGGTAAATTTTGATTTTCTTTACGCGCCAGTGTGATCAGATGAAGCATACAGACACTATCAAAAGATGCATACGTTGGCTTTCAACCTCCATCACAGTGAGTTTCCTTTTTCCAGCAGGCATCTGAGTGTGCTACCCTGTACATAAACCTCCTTTTGATGTATGTTTTATGCAAATAAGCTTTAGGGAGCAGCAGGCCACGAGCTGTCACATACATCAAACAGCATGCAAATCCTTCCCCACTGAAGACGTGGTTTATAGTGTGCCACCAGACTGTAAAAATGTAAAACATCTGTCAAATACTGTAGTGGTATGGCATGGGGGCTCTTGAAAACAGCCACGCATTGGATTAACAGAGCATATGCTTTGCAAAGCCATCTCTGAGACACCTATACTCTCAGCAGTGTCTTGAAAAGCCATAGGAAACAGCGATTAGTTCACCTGATGCTTTACACTGGGTTAGAAAGCAGAGAAAACAGCATGGATCTCAGTTTAAACTAAGTTAACTGGAGTTCACTTTATTGGCTGGATTTGCTAGGAACTAATTTTAGCAGCAAGATCAAAATAATATTAAAAAGTGCTGGTGTTCACTGGGAGGTATTGGAAAGCCTGAGGGCAACCTGATTTGAACTGCATTGCACAGGGAGGTATCGCTTGAGGTAGGGCTGCTCTTAGTTAACCCAGTGTTTTCCAAAGGAGAAATGGAAATTTTATGTCACAAATGAAATCAAAGAGGCTTTGTGTGCTCACCCCCTCTGCAAATGTGGTTATAAGAAACAGACACCTAAGAATAATTTTCTCTCTTCTTTTTAGCCCTGCCACACTTTCCACTTCAGTATTTGAACGCTGCCATGCCATGGTTTAATAAGCAGCATGACTAACATCTGTCCCATAATTTATTTACTCATTCCCTCCCTCAGGAAAGACCCGTGTGCAGTGGAGACTGCTCTTATTATGTATACACACAAAAATATACTTAATTAGACAAGCACACACACGTCCACCTGAGTTTGTCAGAGAGAGCAAGATGAAAGCAAAGGTGCCTCATACATAGGGCAGGGAGTGCTGAGGTTCGTGTTGTGGGAACAGGGGGGCCAGGGCTAGCAGGGGCCCCAAGAAGGTGCTGCCCAGACACACCTTTCCCTTATCCTGGATAAAGCATGGCTGTGCTCTTGGCATAGCACTGTTGCAGTGCATCATCTTTAGTAGCATAAATGAGCTGGTGACCAGCGTGACTGGGTGTTTATGGAGAATTTGGAGTCCTACATGAGTTTTAGCTGTAGCTGCTACACATAGTGCCCAGTAACACAGAGCCAAGGAGCCTGACCAGCAATGATGTACCAGGGTTTCTTCAGACAGTTTTAAAAAGTCTGTATTACAGCACTGTATTTTACCAATAACTTGGTTTTATACTAGTGACGGTATGTCTGTGCAATATTGTTATGCTGAAGTGACCTGCAGAAGAAGCAGCTATTTATTTCCTTAATACAGGAAGAAATTGTGGTATTAATTAAATTCGAGCAAGTAGAAGCAGGAGAAAGGAATTTCTTTGTCTCTCTATTTCTGGCAGTGAGAGAAACAGATTTACAAGGAGTTTTTTGGAACTTGGCCTCTTTGAATAGGAAAACTCCATAGCATTCAGGAAATACAATAATGTGGTAGCAGTGCTGTGCAAGAAAAGATCCACTTCTAGTTATTTTCATAGTGCGTGCTGGATGCCCTTTAGTTGGTTGTGTCCTATGACTGAGGACAAGAGTGCTCTTGCCCATTTTTCCTCCTGATGTGTGGTCTCTGGGAAGATGTATCTGTGGTATTTTTTAATCTGGATGGCACATCCAACAGTGGAAAAGAACTAATCCAGAGAGCCTGGATTCAGCAGGAGGGGTCAGGCAGCATCACAGCAAAAAGTGACAGCTAACATAAGAAACTACAGCTGCTCATTCAGTTTTCTGGAGCCAAGATGAAGGGCCCAAAATGCTAGTGCTCAGCAGCACCGTGTCTGACTTTCAGCCTCTTTTCAAAGTACCCATTTGAATGTGATAGAGTTTTCCCTGCTCAGATCCTATATGAGCCCAGACAACACTTACACAGCAATTTGCTTCTTGGGAACGTATAGCAGTTTGCTTTCTCTCCTGTGACAGTTACTGTTTTGCCAGCTAGGAAACTGAGGCTTTTAGAAGTTAAATGGTTTATATAATGAGGTGCAGTGGGGCTTAGAAAACACCCCATTCCTGCCCCTTCCTGGGCTGAGTTGAGTTCAGTAGGCTGCCTTTGTATGTACAAATGGCAAGGTTTAATAAAATCTTCCAGATCCTGTTCATTTTTCCATGAAATAAGAAGGTGCCATCAGACTAGAGAATGTGAGCTGCAAGAGGAGAGCATCCCTCTGGTGTTAAGGAGCAGATCTCTTAGTAATGCCAAGCATTTTAGTTGTTAAGTGCCTTAAGAAAGTTACTGAGACATGTCTTCTACTGCCTAAAGTTTTACCAGCAAGAGCAGACAAGGCATTACGGCCATGCTCATGACCTCCAGCCAGAGCCACAGCAGCCCTGGACTGGGTTCCTCTGGGCTGCACTAGTGAGGGTGAAACTGCCCAAACAAAGACCAGCTCTTGGTGCTGTTGGGCACACTCCATAAAGAGAGCAGCTCTGGCTACAAGGATCCTAGCCACCGGCTTTCTGCTGGCTGCCTCACTCATAGCTCCCCAGAGTCCAGAGAAGGACCTGCTTCCCACCAGGCTGCTGCACTGCATGGTCAGCACACAAGGGAGAGTGGAGCAAGATGAGCAGGGCAGCTAGAGTGGGCAATCCATGGATGTGCCTGCATTTCCTGCTTTTTCCAAGAATGACAGCACAAAATAACACCACCATAAACGCTGTGTTTCTACTGATCTCCAACCTGGGAGTGTGAAATGTGCATGTACCTGAACCACTACTGTGGAAAACACCTTTCAGTTCAAGCCAGCACCTTTGAGGATTTCCTGCGAGTTGCAGGTGGCACTCTGCCATATTTAGGGATTTAAACACAAATAAGAACTGGTCTCACTGGTGCATGAGGAGCATGGATCCTTAGGAAAATAACGATGCTTGCAGGCATGTCACAGGCTGGCAGTGACGTCAGTCTCAAAGGTGGTGCTGGCCTCCTGCCATTGCCCAGCACAACTAAAGGCCAGCTTGGCAAGCAGCAGGGGCATTGTGTGGGTCTGTTTGTACAGCAAGTATGGCGCTGCAGATTGGGAAAATGAAATCTAGTACCATCTCAATCCATTTCCTTAAGCTTCCTGCATTGAGGGTGGGACTAGGCCTGGGTTGAAAACAAAAAGGAGGAAAAAAAGACAAAGGTCAGTTATGTTTAATGTCACATTTAGCTCTGTGGGTGGCACCATGTTTTGGTCTGTGCCTACTTGTCTGTGCCCAGAAGCTGTGCATATATTCTTTTGCAATGGGAATCAGTATAGCAAAGCAGCTGGGACAGCCTTTTACTGTGGTGCTGAAAGAGACCCCAGCACTTGCAGAGGAGTCTCTCTTCCCAGTTCCATACTTACTCAGCCCACTATGACCTGGCATGGAAAAGGATTCATGTAGTGCCTGTTGTCTGATGAACACTGTGAAACCACTCCAGGTTTGACTGTCTGGGCACTGGATTCCTTCAGAGAGAAATGGTGGCAAAACCATTCTTGAAAATCAGGTGCTGTTCTAGGAAATGAGGAAAGTTTGCTGTAGTAATATCAAAGCATCAGGTGATTCCTTCAGGCATTCTTAATAAGGTCAGGTTTGAAAGTCAGGGTACAACTTAAATTTTAAAAGATAAAGCTTTCTAAATAATCCTGATATGTTCGTGACCGAGCAGTTATTCCATTGCAACCACATTCTCCTTTAAAATTAACAGCAGGAGCCTGCATGCTGCTTTGAAGGATGAGGAGGGCAGAAACGTCACAGTTTTGGAGCGTTGTTCATTACTATAACTAATTTTGCTCAGTTTATTAATATTGATTTTCCCCCTGTCCTCTCAAATGTCACCTTCATGTTTCGTCATAATTCTTTGAAGTTTTAAATATTCAAGTTACAGATAGAAACAAAGGCAGACACGGAGTAATACAGATTGCCTCGTCTTCTCCTCATGATTCAGTAACTTTGGCCAATTACACTGCTCGGGCTCTAGAAGTACTGGTAATTCTGTTATTTCTTCACAGAAGTAGGTTCCCCTATCTTCCCTGGTCTTAGATACCAATTCTCCTTCTTGCATGTACCTAAACCACCCAAGGATTTAGCAAGGAAGAGGCTTTGGTGGTTTACAGAGGATAAAGAAATCTTCTCCTGCTGGGTACCCAGCTGGCAGCATTTACGGCAGCTCTCCGGTTCTTATGGCACATCAATTGCTGTACCAGAAACAGAACCCAGCCCCTGCTCAGGACAAGCCACATTGCAAGGCAGGACACAATGCTGCTCAGGCATGAAGGACAGCACTTCATGGTGCCTTCGAGATTTGCACCCAGACTACTCATCAAAGGTGTCGTACTCCACTTTACATTACATCTGAAAAGAAGAAGGACTATGTAAGCTCTGCTATGTGTCCAGATAAACAGATTTAACCGTCCCATGTACAGGTGCATCTGACACCTGTAGCTCAACTGGCATTGTGTGATAAAGATGAGTAGCGTCGGGAATACAGTGGTGGAGGACTAACTTCTGCCTTCATCCGCTGCACAAACAGCTGATGAAGCTAAGAGCCTGGCAGATACCTTTATCTGCACCCATTCTTCCTCTCAGATGCCCTCCTCTGCCCATCCGTGGGTGCAACCATCTCTCATGCTGGCAAAAGCTCCACAACTTTCATCCTAAGCAGTTTCTTATTTCCAGCCAAAGTTTCAGCCTCTGCTCTAGTTCATGGAGAACCTGTATCAGCAGCTGAAATCCTGAGTTCTACCCTTTATGTTAACCTAGGGCAAGGAGGTACCTGGTATTAACTGTCATCGTACCTTTACATCAGTAACGCAAAGCCACAGGGCGAGGGCCAGACCTGCCGTTTTCAGAGTCCACGTTTAGCACTAGGATTTCATCTAAACTTAGCCTTAATTCCATCATGAGCCGAGGCCAGAAACTCAGGATTACACATAATGAAAATCAAATGCTCATCCACACCTTATTTTTTCACCAAAATACAAATGTTTCAGATACAGACCAGGACCCTGGGTCATGCCAGACATTTTTTACTGATTTTAAAGCTTTGGCAAACAAATATATTGCAAGACTCAATTCTCTAGTGACTTCTGAAGCCATTTACATCTACATAAAAAGGCCATTGGTGAAATTCTTTGCCACAATTACTCTGCTAGTTCCACTGAGAATCACCAAAGTGACTTAGGCAGAGTCCAGCCCAGATACTTTGAGTTGGTGACATTTCTGTGCTCTCTGCACATGGGGAAAATAAAGGGGCAGAGACTGGGACACTGCCAGACATGTCTGCAGGAGCCCCCTTATGGACACAGAGAGAGCAGGAGTTGTCCAGGGGTTTCTTCGCTTCCACTCCATTTCAAAACATCCCCAGAGGTACAATTCTTCCCCTGATTTCCATTACATTTAAAATGTTAGATTTTGGTAAGAGGTAGAGTCAGAGACCAAGTTTTCTGACTTGTAAGGCTTTTGTTCCAGCAGCTGACTTCTGGGCTGTTCACTGCCTAGCAGCCTTGCATTATTTCAGCTGTGTTATGCTAAAGTTAACAATAAAAATAACAATAACAATAAAAGTATATGATGCTACAGTCTGAAAAGAATGGGTTTTCTTTGGTTGGGCCATTAGCCTAGTAAATATTTTGGTGCCTGGTAAATACTGGGGATGGCAGGTACACAATTTCCTTTTTTATTTTTTAATAGCAGGAAGTGTGATGAATTTTAACTTACACTAAAAAGAAAAGTTCAAACTGTTCTTGCAGGCATGGAAAATTATTTGTAGAGCACTATCGGCTTTAAACCTCTTAAGCAGTGTTAAATAGCAATCCTGGTTTTGCAATCAGCTTTTCCAAGGAAGGGTTTTTGTGGGCACCCACTCATATTGATTCTGTTATGGCACTGTGGTTTCAAAGCCAGAGAAATAGGGCAGAATTACAGAGGAAAATCCTGTTGAAAACAAAAATGCTTTGATTTTTGTTGACATTTGCTAGAAGTCAATATTCTATCAGTTTCCTGCTGCAAACAGAAGGGATTGGATTTCTTAAATATTAAGATGTCACAGAGGCTCTATGTGCTGAGAGTATCAAATCCATAAATTACCATCATATCAGAAATAATATGTCTAGTTATCATAGGAGCTTTTCCCTGTGAACCAGAGAGAGGAGAGTGCTTAGTCCCGCAGAGGTTAACATCTGGGAGAGAATTCAAGTTACAGAATCCACAAATGACTGGCAGCCCACATTAAATTTGTTGTCTTGAATCAATTGAAAGTAGTGTAGGGGATTCCACAAGGGATATTATCTTGTTTGGCCTTAAGCCACTCACTGGAAAACGTGCATATTGGAAGTGAAATTGAATTACATAGATTTGTCTTCTAAATATTCACCATATGTTCTCATAAAACTAAGTGACAGCCCTATCTGTAAAACGAATTGTTTATTGTGTAGCTGTTTTCTTTAGGCTTTGCTTCAAATCCTTAGTAGACAACATGAGCTCTGTAAACATTTGAGTCATATACAAGATGTTGAAGGTGAAGGAGTTTATTCCAAATTTTTAGAAAGGAAGCCTTTACAGCCTGAATGTTTACACATCAATTGCTTGTCTTTATGTAATTGGAATCATGCTCCAATCTTCTTTTTCAGTTTCAGCTTCTCTCGTTCTATCCTCAAACAATTTGTGCTGTCTTGGCTATTGTGGAAAAGGTAGGTACCATCCCAGAAGGGACTTCATCTCAGTCACCATTCATAAACTTGTAACACACAAAACTAACACAACCAATTCTGTAGTTAATAACATCTTGTGTGGTCTATAGAAAGCTGACAAAACCAACTGAGAATTAGAGCTGTATAGAATATATGCACAAAAGTTATCTAGTAAAATCATAGGAATGTTTTAGTAGTTCCAGCTGGACTGAGTAGCAACACAAAGAAAATAACTACAATGACCTTAGCACCTAAGCTATATAAATCTAAAAGATGTCGTAGGGCCTCTGGGGGAAGGACATCAAAAAAAGCTAGGAAGTATTTCTATTGTGAATAGGCTTGGGTTATGTCTAACACTTATTTCACTTGTAACCTGGTCTCTGGGTCCTATTAAATGACGTTTTGCCTTGTTTGCACACGAAGTCTTGTGTGAGAGGAGAGAGAAATGAGAAGAAAGCTCAGTGTACTTAACAGCCTTCCCAAAGCAGCCACCTGGAGTGCTGTACTGTGTCTGGGCAGTAGTGAGAAATTGGCATCCTGGCACATGGACAAAGATGATAGAGGCTGAACAGAAAAGGAGCATGGGGACTTGTGCTGCCAGGTAAGAAGTATTCATGTAAATGAGCAGGTACCTCAGCCATTCTTGCAAGAAACAACTGGTAGCGATACTGTACAGCTCTGCGCAAAACCCCAGAATGCCAAAACTTTCCCTTCAGAAGCACTCCTAAAAGGCATTTATAAAGACTGATGAGACACTAAATCCAAAAAACAGGCTCTGGTGAAAATGAAAGGCAAATTTCTCTGATGCCAAACCACTGGGTATGACATCTGCAATCTCTGAGCCATCTGAAAGCAAAAAGGGCTGGCACTCTCTGAAGATAGCCCTCACAAGACCCTAAGGAAGTTTAAGACGTGCGTTGGGTAAAGCATGGGCAAGAGCCATCAATGGGGGAAAGAAACACTGTTCCTTCCCTACCGCCTCCTGTTTTAAGTATACGTAACAAAGACCAAGACCTCACAAGTCCCTCCACATGAGCTCAGTGTAGGAATGCTTCCATACTTTGAGGGAAACCTTTTGTTTATAGCACTTGTAACCAACCTCTCAGCCAAGTTTACTTACTTCTCAGATCAAAGACCTGATTGCAATATGTTGTACCTTTAGCTTGGCAATTTTTGTTGTTGTACTTCTTGTATTGCTTGACTTCAGGCACTGTTCTTGGGATCTGTTTCTCTTCCAAGACCAAATAAGAGTTCCCAAGTGGAGGAAAGATTTTTAAATAAGGGAGGTTTTTTACCTCTTAAAGAGACATTATGCCTTCTTACTTACTCTGAAACCTACTTGCTGATATTTTTTTTTCTCTTGTTCACAACATCTCTGGGAAAATTCCCAGAGAAACAACACGAGGCTCACTAAGAATGATGGCTTGTTGAGAACATTATCTCTAGAAGCAAATGACTGCCTACATTTCTGCTCTTTTCTTTAGCAGAGCTCAAGAATTTCAAGGCAACAAATTCCTACTTGTTCTTTCCTGTACTGTGTTTTTAGATTCCCATGATGAATACACACAACTCCACCAGGACCCACACTGTTCTTCCTTCTCATAATGTGTTTGTCATATAATCTCAGAGTGGCCCGAGGCCATAAAGCTAGCAAGCAAGAAGGCCAAATTCCTTCTTCCAGCTCTCAAAAGAGTCACAAATGTTTTTTGTGTTTGATTGAAGAATATGTGCTGTTATAGGACCTACCTTAAGTATAGTTTTGTTCTTTCTCTGACATAAAAGATAATGTTGATCTCACTTTACATGGATAGGATCCACATGTTTGCTTTTGGCATATTGTTGCTATAATTCTTTACTCAGTAATCTCCTAAGAAAGTAGCCCCCCAGAGCTTACATCTTTACAATAGTTTCGAGGTATTTTTATAGCAAAAACCCCGAACAACAAGCACGCTTTCATTGCAGGGTAATATTTTCAGTAGAGATGAGATGATTTACCCTGGGACAACTTAAATCTAGCATTATTTCTGCCATTTTCTATGCAAAACATGTCTTAATAGTTCAGACATGAGATGTCTTCATTGGTGTCCACATTATATAGGGAATTCATAATTTAACAAAGTCCTAAAAGCAAAGACCTGAAGTGAAAATAGCTGTATCCATATGGCCTAAATCCATTTTAAATTACACAATTCACATATTTTAAAGAATGAGAGGAAAAGATGTCCCAGATCACCAGGCAGATATCAGCTCTGTGCAGCTGTTAATTAACAGCTGGAGCCTTGCCTTGCATTACTTGGTTGCTCCTGCACTGTCCACCAAGATTGTCCTGCAAAGTCATTTCCAGATGTTTTTTTAATAGCTTTCTGCTTACAGCTACAATAGAAGAAGCTGTTGCTTTTTATGGAGTTTAGTAGGACCTTCCTAAAGTCTTTTCTTCCACACACAGGAAGCTAGAACCACAGAAAATGATGCCATACTATCAGAAGAGATGAGCGTGTGGTACACATGTAGTGGATACTAATATGTTCGTAAATTCTACATCTAAAGAAGTCTATCATGGTCCCTCTCTCGTGTCTCTTCAGGCCCAGGAACCTGCACAAAGAAACCTTCCACTGCCTGATTTTCACTTCAGGTCTCTGTCTTCTGATTCTCTTCTTAAGATTTATCACAGAGAGTATGATGCAGCATAAGTAAATTCTCTGGAGTGAAGGCTCATTTAGCTAAAGGAAATATCAAAATCTTGAGCAGAAAGCCAAGAATAAGCAGTCCAGTAAACTTATAAAGCTGTTGCATGGACTTCGAGGCATGCTTTTTTCAAGCCTTAGACTGTGTGTTAAGCACAAGTTTGTCTCCAAAAGATGTTATGTCAGGTCACTTGTTTTCCCAAGTTAGTCATCACTATTGAACCCCAAAAGAATGCTAAGCCAGTCAGATTACATGGCAGAGATGTCGAGACCTGGTGATAGCCACAAAGGACAAATTGGTCTTCTGGAAATCATCTCAGTTTACCACCTCCATCATTAGCTGTTTATCAAAACTGAGCTGAATATCCAACACTACTGAAAAGCAAATGGGTACTGTAAGCTGTCTCAAAGGCTGTGTGATAAAAACCAGTTCAAAAATATTTGCAATGATAAAATCCATCCTCAGACGGGAAGCCATTCATTTTCTAACCATGGAAACAGTTGTGAAGCTGTTTCCATTTTGGATACAGGTTAGAAAGCTCTGATCTTCTGGAGCTGCAAGGGGAGTAAGAATTTATTCATTGTTCCAAATGCGGCTAGAAGAGCTTATACTGATCATGCCAGATAGAGCTTATCTCCTGAGGAAAGTTTTGGTAACTGGATGATGCTGAAGTCCTGAGAATTTCAAGTCCCTGACTTGGGAAACTGAAGAAAAGAAACGGATCAAGGATGAATCCAATCCCAGAAGGAGGTACTTTGATGACTTGTGAAGAGCTGGAAAAACATATACTTGATCTTCTTATCTCCTTCAGAATGAGGAGAGGCAGTCTTTACTATTTGACCAGGGTTGAAAGAATGATTCAACATGTCAAAGTTATTTCATGCAAGATTGAAAAGGAAAGATGAGGTGAGAACTGTAGACTGGCACGCAAAGCAACAAGATCACCTTTAAAACTAGCGAATTTGTGTGCAGCTGTATTTATTTTCCATTAAACCTCGTTTTGGGTTCCCTCTGTTTTACTGTGTGGGAAGAGAGAGAAAAAAAATCTCCAGCTCTGTAACAGACCAGGGACCTGCTCACTTCTGGAAATATCCCAGGAGGTGAACATTATGGGACTGCTCTAGCAAATTATTCATGGACAATAAATAATGTACAATGTGTCTCAAAGGCTAGGGAAGTGCACCCTGCAATGCACACAGCATTTCTATTCCAGAAGGCATTTTTATTTTTGTTTGGGTTAGTTTTTTCTCATCATTAACTCTGTGGGTAAGCATGACCTTGCATAAGCCTGGGTTTGTTTTTTTTTTCACAGCTCATGTGACCATCTAATATACCAGCTAAAAGAAAATAAATTTTCTTCTTAGTCCTGTTTTTATTAGGATTTATTATTACATTCATATTACCAGGCTAATTTGTTAGCTTTGTATCTACATAGGTTTTCCTGGAGGTAATATAATCTCCAAACTATATTATCCTGTTAGGTTTAGTGGTAGTAATAGTACTTACAATGTCAATTATAGAGAAGGTTCTATAGCAGCAAGTACTGCATCAGCCTGTGTAAAATATGCTCTCCATCCTTGGGAGCTCGTAAACTAGGTTATGATAAGTTGCAGCTGGCTGATGAAGTAACAAGCGAGCAAGATATCATGTCCTAATTAAAGGAGTTGGCTTGCTTTCCACTTGGCTACTGTAGTAGAGGGAGTTACTTGGAAAGCTGCTTGTCTTCCTACCTCATGTCTGAATAATGTTTATTAATCATCACTGATTTCTCAGTGTACTTCTCCCCTGGGAGAAACAGGGGTGGATCTTTATCTTTCCCTTTTACTATGTGGTTTGCAGCCTGGATGACTCAGGGTAAGCTGTGCTATTTCTCCTCCTTTCTTTTTAGATGATGTGTTTACCACACTCGGGACTGGTCTGCAGAACAGCCTAATCTTCCCCTTTAACTATTTAGAAACAAACTAAAATAAACTAATGGGTACTTTTGCCTTAAATTTCCAAGAGGTATTTAACTCTTATGACCTCTAGGGCAAAAGCAGTTGGGAAACAAGATAATGTAGTTCATACACTCTTCCAGAGGGACAAGCAAACTTACTTCAAAGACATAACTGTTATGTAAAGATATATTTCCAGAAGAAACTCTCTGGGGTAGTTCCAATCCAATTTCCCATTTCTTCAAGGCTCTTCTTCTAATGGAGGTTTTGATCGGATATTAGGAAAAAATCTTCAACAAAAGGGTTGTCAAACACTGGAACAGGCTGTCCAGGGAAGTGGCAGAGTCACCATCCCTGGAGATGTCTAAAAGATGTGTAGACAAGGCACTTAAGGACATGGTATAGTGGTGAACTTGGCAGTGTTAGGTTTACAGTTGAACACAATGATCTCAAAGGTCTGTTCTCACCTAAATGATACCATGATGATGCTATGATTCTCAAACACATTCTTTTCAAACTCAGGATTTATTTTGCTTTTCTTTGTATTTAGTACATCTTGGTAAAGAAGTAGGAGGAGAAAAATTATACCTTTTATTTTTTACTTACTTTTTGAGTATCTTTTCTAGTTTTAGAATCTTGATAACTTTTAAGTGGCACAAATACTTGAACAGTGTCTGACTACTCTCTGGAATTAAAATTATAACCATCAACAGAGCAGATTTATAATTATGAATTCTAAACTATGCTTAATCCAAAATTCATAGATGCTGCTGATTCACCTAGTGAAGATGTGGCTGCAATAATATATGAGCCATAGACCTGAACAAACACAGTACATATTTTCAGTTTGAGAGTTAATCATTCGAATGATCCTGTTTAGGCATTAGGTAGGTAGAATTTACAGATAACCCAAGAAATCTTACATATAAATACACTGAAAAGGAAAATGTCTTTAGCAAAAAAAGTGACTTGATTTGATTAAATCCTTAATTATTTGCTGTTATTGAGTCATCAGACTGCAGCTGTACACATGGGGGTGTTTTCAAGTTTTCAGATTTGTCTAATTTGAGTGCTTTAAAAATCTCATCTTGCTGAGGGGCACACACACAATTAATCAGACTATCAATTCTCATGCTATCATTACAAACTCTGTTTTCCAAACTACTCTCAAATTGACCTACTTTATGCTTCAAACCAATTCCTTAGGAAAGGATGGAAGTAATTGGCATGACTGACAAGTACCAAATTTAGTTGAAGACAAGAGCATAGGAAATGCTGAAAAGTATTTGCATTAGAACAATGAATTGCTCCAGGTACTTTGGTGAAACTGCACTAGGAAAGAATGTTCTCTGGGACAGCTAGAAGGAAAACAATTAGTAGATCATTACACCTAAAAACTATCAACTGGAAATCAGGTAATGACCAGTCAAGATATGTTATGTAGTGCTCCTCCTGGGTTAAGAAGATCTATTGCTCTCCCAATCCATACAAAAGTAGGTAGCTCCTACTATGTTTATTCTCCCCGGTAGGTTAGCAGGTGAAAAAAGCTACATTCATAGTCTTCGAAAACAGCTTCATGTAAGACTGCATTTCAGCAATCTTCCCCAAAGATGTCCAAAGCAAGAATTATAATAAGGATCAAATTTGGTCAAGCATAGACATCACTAAGAACAATTTAGTTTCCAGCTTATGTCTGTGCATTCACCAAGGACAGACATTCCAGCACAACCTCTAAACTGCAAGAGAGAACAAGCAAGTTTATTTAGTGAAGGCAGCTGAGAAAATGTCCTTACTTCCCTACATCCTGCTCTCGGCTGAGTCCCACTTTCATGTTAGCCTTTGCCTCAGCAGGCCCCAAGTTCATTCCTACTATGCTAACTAGATGAAAAGAAGACCAAAAGGTAAATGCTGCCGCAGGAGCTCATCAAACTGCTTGTTCACTGAACAGAAATAGTGAAAAGGCTAAAGGTGAGGACACTCCATACAGAGATATTAAGTCTAGACAGTTCTTGGCCTTGCTCTAGCTTCTCACTTTCTGTGTAGAAGAAAGCCTTGGCATGGCAGAAATGAAACCTCCTCCCTCATTCTCCCAATTAGATTTTTCTCTCTTCTTTGACTCACTGTTGTGGTTTCAAATTCTAGCTGTACCTTCAGGCTCTAGCGCCATACCTACTCATTAAAAAGTGCAGTCATCTTAAAATCGTCTTCTGCAAGTGTAAAGCTGTGACTAAACAACCTCTCAATTACTTTAGCATTCCCATCTTCTCGGTGACTTGGCAGTGCTATAAGGAACTGCTGCTGTAAGCCCTCAATCAAACACTCTAAAAATATCATAGAATCGCAGACTAGAATAGTTAGAATACTTCAAGTTGGAATATACCTCAGTATTGTTCATTTCGTCCTTCCTGGTTTGTTCCATGGAAAGCTGTCATAAACACCGCTGCCATAACAAACTCACCTGGAAGATTCAACATACTGCATGATACACAAGCAACAACCAGCAAAGAACATGAATCTGGAAAGCCTTTTCTCACAATGGTGAGTAGCTATTCAATAGCTGAAAACACTGGGATGATTCGTTTGAGTCAGTTACTGCTCAGCAATGCCAGTAAAGATCTCACAGTTTCATCAGATCTCATGGAGGCCATTGCCTATAGAAGACTTCCAACCCCGATGCATGAGGTCTGGGATGGTGTTAGAGAGCTGGCGTATGCACTGCAGAGACTGGCTGGTCACAAACAGATAAACCATCTTATCCAATGTGATAAAATCCTTGTTTCCAAGTACTTTGCAGCAACTGCCAGATGTTGGCAGTTCTCTGTTCAGAAGACGAAAGGACTAGGAAGCCATTCAAACTGTAGATGATAAGAGGATGTGACTATGACCCTTGGGCCTGACAGTTGATATTAGGCTGCTCCTGTGCCTCTGCTACCCCGAGTACATCGCTCTCCACAGGGCCTAATGGCGCATCCTCTTAGTTTTCACACTCATATAGCAAATTCAACTTGGCATGCAATATACAGGGAAGTAACATACTACTGCAAGAATGAGCTTGTACCTTAAGAATGTCAGGATTTAAAACCAAATACTTTTTTTTTTTAAGCAGCAACAGTTACAAGTATGAAATGACCTGTTGAAAATCAAGAGGAATAGAATACTAGCAGGACATGGCCTCCTGTCATCAGTTTCGACATATGCTGAGCCAGATTAATGACATAGAAACAAACCATTCCCCTTATGGGAGAGAGGGAACACACAAAAACTGTGATTGAGTCCTGACTAGCAGACGTTTCTCTGCCCTTTCACTATTTGCATGTGCACAACTGGCTCTGTAAATTTATTTTATGTCTATGTATGGGATCAAGCATGATATACAGCAGGAAAAAAATAAGCCATGAGTTCCTGGAGTTCTTCCTGTTGCACTGATGTTTGTTGATTTGAAACTTGAATCATTAGGTTCATGAATTTAAACTATTTGAATGCTGATTCTCCTCAAGATAGGCAGTTGGGAATACACAAGGGTCTGTTTCCTCCTTAAATGTGATGACTAAAGAAGAAATAAAATATAGCTTCATTTCTCAGTCTTACAGCTATGTTGGTCCTCTACTTCGTACTTCTGAGGGTAAAATATATTAAATAAGATTCATCTGAATTTCACTGCAAGTACTTCTTGTTCTGCTTGGCATACAGATGTGGGACCACAGAAGGATGCTACATTGCCCTTGAAGATTCTCAGTAGGGTAAGGAAAGCACCCTGACTAAGCTTTATCTCCTTTTATGAAGTAATTAACACTTCCATCATGTGCCAACCTGGAAGTTTCACACGTACTACTAGCGTCAGTTAATACCCCTGTAATTCAAGAAATAGTAATTGTTGAGTTATTGGAGATTAAAATTCTAAATTCATACTGAAACTTTGTGCACTTTATATATTGGCCATAGCCAAGAGTGGTTTTATGAAATATGTGTTTATATATAAATATGGAAATTCATTATAAAAAATGAAGTCTATTTCTCCTGGAAGGTCTGACAGAATATTGGAAATACTGGATGCCATTTTAAACCCTGCAGCAAACTGTGATCAAAGGAGTGCTCTTCCTGAACATTTCCGTCCTCCTTTCCATTCCATTTAATCTGTCTTTGTACTTCCTTAGAAAAAAATTACCCTAAAACTAAAAGCTTATCATTTAATTTCTAAAATGAAATGCGTCAATATAATGATACTATTGTGGTTCCACTGTCCAGTGCTTCTCTTTGCCTAAGTGCTAGGTGATCTTATTTGCTATTTGTGAGCCAGTAAACCCACTTAGGCAGCTATAATATGGGCAAATCCCTTTACTATACAGCATTCTTTTTTCTAACTTTTTTTTAAGCCTGTTTTACAAAGGAAATCGGTGTACATTATGTGTGGGGAAAGTCCCTTTATGCCACTCCCTTTGTAGAAAGGGACAAACTGGAATTTCAAGAGAACTTGGACTGCATTTGCATTTTAAAAGAAACTTTGGATTTAACTTACTGAGTTTTCTTTTTTCTTTTGCATAGCAGACCTGTGAAGCATGCTGACCTCCCATCGTTCACTGACAACCCTATGCCACCAAACAGTCCAGCGATGGTCTATGAATTTTAAACATACCTTTCCTAGTTACTCAGAGGTAGAGTTTTCCTAATATATCTGCAAACCAACACTTTCAACTCTGCGGTTCTTACCTTAGTCCTCAAATGTTTGGCACAGACAAAGTTTCTATGCATAAGTAAATCGACATGGAGGATTCACTTCAGTTTCTGCCCTCGGAGGGTTGTGTCAGGAGTACAGTGAGAACACCACACCTGCTCTAAAACAGAACACCTCAAGGAGACAGAAGGTGCTGTGCTTCATCTTCCAAGGACAGAGAAAGGGTGATGAGGATAGTACCTAACCCAGCTCCCAAGGGGGTATGATGGGAGGCTGGACTCTGCTCTTTATGTGTAGTTCCTGCTGTAACACGGGAGGTAACGCCATGTCTTATGGTATGAGTGACCAAGGTGCATCAGTATATTGAATATCCTTGTACACCTGAGGATCTGAGTGAGACTTGGTGGAATTATGCATTATGCAACACTGATGTGAGAGCAAAAATAACACATCTGGTGCTCAAGGTGTCCAGGGTGCCAAAGTGCTGTCTCTGAATCAATAGATTAGCCTCAAATCAAGTCTTTCTGGCTCCTGCATACATCAGTTAATTTTTTCTATAAAAAAGAGATACATTTTGCAAGTTAGACAAGAAAATGAGCATTCCTCCAGCAGCAAAATCCTTTCTCTCCAGGACGAAATGAACAGGGAATCCATTTCATGCCAGGGAAACAGGAACTGGCATGGCTCACTTGTAGACAAATCCACCTTAGCTCCCTGAAATCTGAAACAAAGACAAAGAAAGAAATCATTTAAAGGGATAAAAGCCGCATTTCAACAATCTTTAGTCTGCACTTTGCGTGTCATGCTGAGGTCAGAGAAGCAGCCTATACTTATCCCTGAGATGACAAATGAAGATTAAGTGAGAGTGTTCACCTGACAATTCCACTTGTGTTCTGAGCACACAAAATGCTGTTCTGAAATGTGTGCTGGATTAGCATTCCTGGCCCATGGAAAACAAAGCCTGGAGCTTCTAGGGTCTGGAGAACACGGAGAGGCTGCTCCTGTGCTGTTTGTTGTGCCAGCCCTGGGGAACAGCATGCACAGTGCTCTGGGTTTTAGCAAGGCAAGCGAGTGAACAACACTCCCTGCAGCTTCTGAAACTCCTGAACTTCCTGAAGCTTTTGGGTCGTGTTGAGTTATGCCAATTTTCACAACCAGGAAACTACTGTTTTAATAAAACCTGCTGCTGATACATTTAATGTGTTGTCACTACTGATTTTAGCATGGCATGTTTCCATTTTTGCAGAGGGACTAGACATACACATCATCACTGACAGATGGAAAAGTCAGTCCATTGTATCTCTCCCCATAATATTTGCGATGGCAATTCCTAGCATGTGGAAAGTGCTGCACATTTTGTTTTCAGGGGAATCCATGTATCCACACACTATTATTGCTAGTTACATATACTGCTTCTTCTAGGGCTGGGCTTGAAGGTAGTGACAATTTTTACCACCCATGGTGGTCTCTCAATCCATTTCCCCCTTGGCCTTTTCAGCCTACCTTCTTCTCTTCCCCCTTACTTTCCCTTCTCTTCGCTTCTCTTCTCCTCCTCTTCTCTTCCACATCCTCATTTTGCTCCTTACCTAAGATGCACAGACATGGGCTCACCCCACCTGTGTGCTGTACCCAAGCTTGCTGCCTGCTCTTCCTTTTCCCTTCCATCTGTCCCCCCATCCCAGCTCCAACCTGTCCTTTGCTCCTGGCAGTGCACAGGGAGAGGAAGTGGGCTCCTTTGCCACCCTCATCCTCTTCCAAGAGTTGCATTTTCATTAATCCAGGCTATGTGTATGTGTGAGTGATTCTTTGTGTATAAAGTCTAGACAGCTGGAACTGGGCAATCTTGCTGTAAGATCTCCATGGAGTAAAGTTTGTTAGCTGTTGGACCTTAGTATCCAACTCCACTCCATTTGCATTTCAGGAAACAGAAATATAACCTCAGTAGCTAATATAAATGTACTGCTAATTTCTGAAAGTAAATATTATCCTGCTTTTGTCTCAATCTCCTTTTTCAGTAGGTACTTTTCCTAGGCCACACACATAAACAGCCATATTCATTACCTTTAAAAATCTCATTTGGCCAGAAGGTTGGTTTTGGCCTAGCAAGTAGGGCCGGGTAGGTCACATTTTTATAGATGATGATTCTTATTTCTCTGTCTTGTCTGCATCTACTCTGTCCCTCTGCTGGTGTCCTTAATTCCTCACAGGTTTTCTAGATAACTCCCATTGTTTTGTTCTGGTCAAGAGATTTTGGTCCTTAAGATAAATCCAGAACAACATGGCATTTAATGCAGCTAAATGAATGTATCATGAAATTATATTTTTTCCTATACACATACTTATTACACATAATTAAGATACCACAGAAATCATAAATGGCATCCTGAGTTGAGCTATTTCTAGTACAAAGAGCAGACATTAATAACAGAAGTGATTTGTGGAGATGTGTTTTCCATTTTATTAAGGAAAAGCAGCCAGGAAAATGTATCACATTTTCCAGCAACTCATATGAAACCTCAGCGTCCTATCTTAAATGTGGTATCCCTGATTCTTCTTATCCACGAGCTTCAGCAATTCAGAGAGCCCTCAGCATGTGCCAGCAGCCTAAAAGAAAACATGAGTGAGGGAACAACACTTCTTTGCATGCAGGAGTTGGCCATGCCTCACCAAACACAAACCCAATTCATCATCTTCCAGACACTATTTCATACCAACAATTTTGCTGTCTCTTTAATGCATCTGTCTGTTTATCTATTCTCAAGCACCATCTGCTTGTCCCGCTCTCTCGCACCGCACATGTTCACAGTGACTACACCTCCAAGGTGACAAATGAGCAGTCGAGCTAATTTCATTGGGATAAACAAGAAAGCAAGAGCCAGATGGAAAGCCACGGAGAGAGCCAATGTCATTTGGGGGGAGGAGAGAGCATTTGGAAGAAGAATCACCATAACAACAGCAAGTGCAAAGAAGAGGTTTCTGTTCTGTCTATACCACTAATTACTATGAATATTTTATTCTTGCCCCGTGGTTTACCCATGTCCAGATCAATGATTTACTGGCAGATGGTTTATTTTGTTTTGTTGAGGTTTTTTCCCATAAAGTTTGACTGGTTTTATTTTCATGACATTTTGGGTTTAGATTTTTAAATTCTGCTTCAGGAATTTGGGTTGGTTATATCAGACACTCATAGGCAAGCAGTGCTCAGAGGAGTTCAACGACTTTATGAATTTTGAAATGAGCCCACCATTTTATTACAGATTTTAATTACTGTAAAGACACAAGTTCCTCATTGGTAATGTTCATTCAGTTTACAGATAAGCTTTAAGCTTTCTCTGTATGGCACTTCCCAGCACTGGCACAGCATGAAGATCTTACAAATAATACTGACTACGCTGGCAAGGGTCAAGCCGACTTCAAAGCACCAGGATCTCTCTCCCTGTCAAAACACAAAGATTGTACCCATTTAACTAAAGTGGTTTAAAAAACATTTTGTGTAAACCACTACAAAGCTTAATGCAGATGTGTGTGTGTAGCTTTATAACTATTTTATATTGCCTTAGGTGGCCTCAGCAAGAGACATATCCTAATGCAAGAGCAGACAGCTTAGACTGAACTAAATAAGCCTATACAGACCTTAACTGGAAATGGATTTTTTAAAACATGATTTTAGTTTGGTGCAACTTGGCTTGAGATATGTTCATATAGCACAAGGCAGTGCGATGCAGATATGCCTTAGCTAGTGTGTGTGGAGCTACTTTAGAGCTGTAAGCAAAACTCTTTGGACAGGCTAATAAGCACCAATCTTGTTCAAAAATGGCACAGTACAGCATCTTGCAGAGATACCTGTGCTAGCTGGGCATTCCCACATAGCAAAAGCTAGTGACCTTACCGCAAAAGAGAATCTGGTTTACAATTTCTAGTGACTCACAGATGCAGAACTAGGCCAGCAGGCTAAGAAACCTCTCAGGTTCACTGTCGTTGCATCCAATAATGGCTCATTGAATTTAACAACACAGGCTCTGTAAATACTTTATTTTACTAATATGAACAGAAGAGGCACTTTCAAAATGTCTCTGTTTTTTGTACATTATCGGTATCATTCGAGAGGAATTGGTTCCTATATCTCAACATATAATATTCAAAGAAAAATAACATGAAAGAAACAGGATCTAACTAAAAACTCCCCTCACCTGAGCTTTCCAAAGTTCAATTTCATTGCTGTGTACATTCAGCCATTGCTCCAAAGACTAATCTATCTGCATCAGAAGCTCCTATTTCATGCTTTTTAGTAAAATGCCTGTTAGAAAAAATTTGCTCCCTTCCCCAGTGGAATATAAACTTTCTGAAGATATATTTTCCAGCAACATCTCCATTATACCTCTTCTATAAGAAAATCGTCATTCTTGATGTAATACAAGCTGTTATTATAAGCATTCCCTTTTAAAAGCAGGTTTCAACTCTGTCAAGTACGAGGTACTCTGTTTTCAAGAAACTGGAGCTATTTTGCTTAATGGTACAGAATCATGCTGTGTGCTGGAAGACTTCGCTCTTTGTCTCCCTTCTCTTACTAAACACATGGTTCTCCATCAGCTTACTCGACCAGTCTCTTTTGTTATGTTAAACACTCATGGAAAGATTAAGGCTCAGATCTGTCTAATATTCCTGTGCATTCCAACTGCACTCAATGCTATTTACATGAGAAGCAATTTTAAGACACAATTTGATTAAATTTTCGGCATGGTATTATTTGACACGGTTTCACATTAAAGTGGGGGCCTAGGCTTAATAAACAGAAGGGTCCTTCCTCTTCTATGGCCTAAATTCCTAAGGGAAAGGACTGCTCATGGGAAAAAGGGTCTTCAATAAAGAGCCCATAAATGATTAAATTTGATCCTTAAAATCTTAAAGATCTAAGACTTTTCTGTAAGCCATGTTGTACTCCATGGAAGACAATGTCATGGTAAATGTCACTGTGTTTTCTTCCACTTGTAGATGAGCAAAACAAATGGTATGCCTGGAGAACATATGCAAAACCTTAAAAATAATGAGTTTTAGGACTGAGAATGTTGTGTATCTCTGTCAGTTAAAGAAATTTATACACTTTGGAGAGGGAACCGAAACGGAAAATATTGCCATAAACTTAGCTCTCACACATAGGGTGGTGTACTGGTATTGTAAGAAAGAAGTTCAGGTCCCACTTTAAGATGTATAAATAATCTCCATAGACAGGCAGTTTCAAGAGAACAGGCACACATGGCCAGGCACAAATGATTGCAAAACTTTTCCCCCTCAGAAGCCATGAGATGCCCAAAGCCTCAAGAATGGAAGAGCTTGAAGTACGTCACAAGCTTTCCTGAACAAATGCCAGGAACTCTGGAAGGCAGCCTCAGACATGGCCTCACTGAGGGGCCTCCAGTAGTCTGCCAGGACATCAGCACAAGAGGATAACGTTTTGTCATCTCACACACGGGAGATGCACCCTATTTTCAGTAGCACCTCCTCCTTCCCCCTGCCTGTAGCACGCATGTCCAGGTGCTTCTGAGGATCAGGTTTGGCCCAGGCAGGGGGACTTGAGCATGTTTACAAGCCTTTGACCTTTTCTTCTTCCTTTTTCAAGTTCTCTTATTTCTGTTTCAAACACTCTCCTTCTCCATCCAAGGATGGATAGATGGATGGATCAGAAACTGGTGACCTTCTGCTCCTTGCCAAGGTGTAAAAAGTCAATGGACTCATCAATAGAAATTTGCCCACCAGCAATTGCTTGCAGTAATTGGCACATACCCTGGATGTAGTGATCATAGTCCTCATTCTCCCTTTGAATATACGAGGCCTTTGGATGAGTAAGCAGCACCCTGAAATTCCTGAAGCAGCTGCATAATGTGCAGGTGCTCTGGAGAGAAGTAGCTCTTCCCAGGGCTATCAGGATTGCCTGATATTAAAAAAACCCACAGAACAAGCCTTATGCAGCTTAAAAAAATGCCTCTCCTTTTATCCCTTTGTTAATCTTTCCTTAACATGAACTGCATTTTGTTGAGGATTTCATTCTCATTGTACCTGAAATCAGAGATGACATGTTGTTTGGTAAAATCAAAATTTGTACCAGGACAAGAAGCTGTGAAAACTCTTTAAGAAAATCAATTTCCAATATAAAAATTCAATTTGTATAGCTTTTTTTTAATCTTTTCAGAATGCTTATTTGACGAAGATTTATATGGACACACATTACTTCAGAACTGTACAGCTCACAATCCACAGCACAGTCTTAATAATGCATCTTCAGTGATGGATACTTGAAAGTCTGCTGCTGCATTTACCAGGTCCTGAAAATGGATAGAGGGAGGAAAAAAAACAAGCAAAATTCTGCAGTGAACCTGTGACCCAGAATAACACACCTGCTCCTGCACTCGTACCATCTCAAACCACCTTTGTTAGAGCTCTGTGCACCGAAGTTATTATCCTCTAGCCCGCAAAACCTGCATATCTGGGGAAGAAGTTCTGGATTAGGACTACCAAGTGAAAGAAGGTTACTTTTCTGGTGGGTTCAGTGTCAGGACTAATGGTTTTAACTTCACTACTCCTATTTTAAATCCTTTTGGATTTCTCAGCTTTGATGCTTCTATCTAGAAATACTCCTCGGAAATACTGCCCTTCTTCACAGTAGCTTTGTAGGGCTTAGCAACTTGACACATGCAGACCATTTTTAAGATGTACATTATACTCAGCTTCATTATTACAGACCTGGATGTTCACTTTTCCTAAGAAAAGGTACTGGGTCTCCTAAACAAAATACTTCTGAGCCCTTTATGGAAATAAAATATTAAAAATAGGACACTGAAGACCTGCTTTGGACTATCTCTTATCTCTGCATGTACACACCACCCAAGTGCAGCTTCATTTAATTCTGCGTTAGCTTAATTGCTGGGTACCTACCATGTCCATCTGTATGCATCACAGTGAATACGTGCACTGAGGGCTTAATGAGTCAGGCACCTGCTCAGATGAACAAATGGCTTAGAATTATCGCTGGTAATATCATCCATACATTTAAGATGCTCTTAATTTAAAAGGAGTGCCAGTGCACCAAAATAAAGAGAGATGCAGACTAGAACTTATTAGATTACTCCAACCAGGCTGCAGTAATAGTGACATGTCTCTAGGACCATCCTCTGGCAATGCAACAGGAATGGCTACATCCACACAGCTGAAGAGTGAGATCCCTCAAAGCAGGATAGTCCTGTTGGGAATGTTCCTGCCAAAGGTTCCTGAGCAATCCAGGGGCAAAATGCTAGTTGACCTGGATCACAGCCATGACCTGGAGCACAGCTGTGCTTTAAATGTGTAATTGCAGAAAAGACCAAATCTCACAGCAAAGAAATGTTCTCTGGCCCTGTTTAATTTACTGTGATTTAATTGCCAGTGAGCCCAGAACAGCAAAGTGTCTGTCTGAAAAGCACAGAGCAGGGGAAGCCATTTCAATTTAGCTCCTCTTACACAAAAATACCATCTTCATGTTTCCATGCCATTAATATGATTCTCATGCAATCTTCTGTTTTCAGAAAGATTTGACTATTATGTAGCTTACTCTGAGTAACTACAGATACTCCCAAGTCAAACATCCCAAACAGCCTCCCACAGCCAGAAGTGTTGTTATGGTTGTGTTTCTGGTGACATTTCAGAAAAAATAATGCAGGGGAATAATGAACAAAAGCATAGATACAACAGGATAATAAAAGCCTACTTCATACTCAGTACATAAACTGGCAATCCCAACCTTGTTTTCATTTATGCTACTTAAAGTATTTAGCTGACATTTCTCTCCTGGGTTTTTTCAAGGCCTGAAGGAACAGAGCTTCCAATATAAGCCTTTTTCAAAGCAGATTTTGTGGATCTCAATTAATCCTGTGTTTTAGCAGTATGGTACTCCTGATTGCCCTAATTACCCTAAGACACCAAGACTGTGAACTGGCATTCTTTAATTCTGACTTAGCTCTTGTACCACATAGTGAGTATACCAAGCTGTCTTCTTTGTAATAACTTCTACCTCCAGAAAGCCCAAACTTCTTTGTATGTTTGCACATACAGCTGCGAGTTTTAATTCAGTTCTTGAATATTCCATCCTCTTATTTCAATTCATTCCATCTTTGGATGCCCCATCCCTGGGTTCTGCTATTTCAGCTCTCCCTTGTTCTCTTCCATCAAGTTCAAGTCCCTTTTCATAGTAATTCCGACTCACCCCACTTCTGCCCTGCTTGAGGGACATTTGTTTATATTTGCTGAATCACCCTTCCACTTCCCTCACCTTATCACTGATTACTAAAGGGAAAAATGACCATGACTTTCCCACTAATACTCGGCCGTATCCTTCCACAACTACTGTGCAGACCCAGTTCACCTAATTCCACCAGAAAAGCCCTCAACTAATTAATACCAGGATAAGGACTAAGAGGGACTGCGAAAGCTTGGGAGGTTTTTTTATATGAAAATGAGAAGCTGCTATCAAATTCTTGCTGGTACCTGCTTAAACACACAGGATGTATACGCGTGTATGTGTTTGTGTGCATGTATGCATATATATATATGCCTTTTCCACCTATTATATATTGCACTCCATTTGTGCATATTGTAATGCTTCTCTCTTCTATAATCAGAAACAGCATCTGTCTCAATGTTACTGGAGTTCCAGAGGGGCTTTTAGATTGCATGTCATCACAGACTTTTTGTTTTAAAACTGTTTGTAGTAATGGCTTGCCACAGATAACATTGGGAAGTGGAATATATCCAAGTAGTATGGCTATTCCGTAATTTCATCCCATAAGAGTAATGAAAGTTTCTTTCACCATTAGATAAGACATCGCTACCACAATGAAGTATTTCAGGAATATTAGTATCAGTAATATTTCATCTAAAGGTCAAAAGCCAAAGAACATGCAAAATTCACCAATATATTTATTACCGGTCTTCCAACAGCAAATATTCTGAGACAGAACAAACACTCTGAAAAGCAAAGCCTACTCTGCACGCTGAAATTTAACAAGTGAAACTACTGATAGCTGGTCAAAGAATAGCAATTTCCTAGCTTTCCATAAAGAAGTCAGTCACCTCTACTGCTGACTTACTACACATTGAATAAGTCAGTCCTCTGCTTTAATGAATGGTTTGTTCTAGAGAATGAATTTCCAACTATTTGTTATATGCCCTTCATTGGCTTTTATACAGCTAGAAAACCACAACATAAACCAGAACACAGCCCAACATGAAACATAACCTTCTGTAAATACTGTAGGAGACTATGCTTCAAATATGAAACTAGTTTACAAGCACTGAAGTTGGAATGTCTATGCCATACAACTCTTCTGTGGTGGTAGAAGGAAAAATCATCCTTAAAACAAAACCGAATGGAATGACTAGTTTGGCTCTGTTGTTCCAGACATGATACTACATGTGTTGCTGGTAAGCCTGAAGGAAAATCAGATTTATGCTCTTAACAATGAAGTATCATTCCAACAGGCTTTCGATTCTTGGCAGTCTTTGTATGCATAGGAATCCAACCCTGCATGGACATTGGAAATGATTTGATATTAGAAACTGCAAAGGACGCAAGATCAAGAGAAAGACCCATGTCAGACCACAGCCCAGTTTTACTTGAAAGATCACCACATCTGCCCACAATTGTTAGAGCAGCAGCACCTCTCTGCTTGCTGCTGAGCAGATACTGCCCTGTAGTCCTTTTGACACAACGAATTTGCAATGAGAGAAGACAGCGAAAGATCTGATATACTACCCCCATGCCATGATCACCTTCATATCCTGCCAAAGAAACATAAGCCTACTTCTAAGCTTTATAGTGCATTCAGAACATGTCATACTGTGCATCATTTTGGCAGTGATCTGTTGCTTTTCAGTGCCTTCCAGAATGGATGTGTCACCAGTCTCTGTTCCTTCAGATGTTAAAGTCCCGATGACGTCCACAGCAGACATGGGAAGGATTAGAGATCCTGTAGCCTTCCTGTTCATGTATACACAAGGGCGTTGCAAGGGCAAGAGCCACACATTTAGGGCTGCAATATACCAAAGGAGAAGGGGACACATGATAATACATTTTTTCAGAGGGACCCTGTTTACACACAGTCTGGTGTGGATAGGATTAGCTTTATTCACAGGTCTCCAACTGGGTGTAACCGAATTTGGTAGGTATTTCCTCTGCTCAAGTTTCTATTTGCATATTTATTTGGGATTTTATACCTTGACTTACTTTACTATTGCTCACATGCTTGAAAAGAGTGAGGAAACCAACAGTATTTCAAGTTTGAATGAAGGCAGTGATGATTAACAGAGTCATCTTCCATCTGTAATGGCTCAGGGAAAAGTAATTTTTCCTCTCAGACATGGTTCTCTTCACAACTGCCCATATCACTAAGGGACCCAATCTGCTTAATGAGGAGCAGAATACAGTTACTCTTCAATGCAGTAGCTCTTCTAAGTGCTACACTAAGGGATAACCTAAGTTTTAGCTCTAATATGCATGGTTTGTGGGTTGCATTAGCTTAATGACTGAGCTCAGGAGGTGATTTCATCATGATAGTGGCAATCCTTGACATGCTGCTGCATCTGAAAAACAGTTAATTGGCATAAAAATACTTTCTCTGCTGCCACAGTTGGAAACACCAGAAATACGTGAGATTCAGTGTCCAGAATATAGTTTTCTCCTATCCTAGGAAACACATTTTTAATTAAGACTATAGAACTCGTTGTAAAGATTTCAAGAAGTTGCATATCTTATCTCAAGGATATTGAGTACGTCAAGCTCAGCACAAATGTAATTTTATTTCCAAACCAAACAAATCTGGCCTGATTAAAACCTTAAAAATAGGGACATTTTTACAGAAGGTGACATGGATACCACATCTTTTGAGTACATTGTACATGCTCAGATATACTTTTATAGATGGTATTATAAAAATTGCTGCAAGCTGCAGAAAATGCCAAGTGTTTTCCATAACCCCTCTTTTTATTAAAATATTCCAGATACATCTGTACTGCACTAAATCCTACGCTGCTATTTGGCATGCACTGTATCTTCATACTGTTCTGCAGAGTTAAACTGTGCCAAGGCTGAAGTATTGATTGCTACTTATTGCACACTGCACACTAATAAATCCTCTCTGTGTCCTGGCTAGCCACATATATATAGCCTCGGAGAAATCACTTCTGCATTTTAATAGTCCTGTCCCAGTGGAACAAGGCACTAGCAAGAACCTTTCATAATTCTGTGAGATGAAGAAATTGATCCAGCTGAGCCATTATCATATACACAGTAAGCAAAAGCAACTGCCTGCCACGTCTTCAGTTTAGCTCACAGAGCTGGAACAGGGGTGTCTGCACCTGGACTAGAGGCTTTAACCAAGAGAAAGAAAGAAGCTGAAACAGGCAGAGGCTAAAACTTCTCTGTGGTTTATGTTTATAAGACTTTATACTGTGGTGTCCACTCCACATTTTCATATAATTTTTTATCCTATATGTCAGCATACACTTGCTCCTTTTTTCCTGATAATTATTATTCTAACTGAGCAAGCTTTTCAGGACAATTCAAAAGAACGGTTACTGCACAATAAAGTCTAAAATTATGCACATGTGCTTATGGAAAAACTGACTCATGGGTCTGGAAATAAAGAGCCCATACTGTTAGATCACCCTGCTCTATGCAAACACACCCAACATGGGGAATAAATAAGAGGAGTTAGAGACGTGTCACAGCTGCAGGGCTGTGATCCTATTGGCATCATGGAGGTGTGCTGGGATGGCTCCTATGATTGGAGTGTTGGAATGGAAGGATACAGGCTCTTCAGGAAGGACAGGCAAGGGTGATAAGGAGGGAGTGTCGCCCTCTGTGTCAATGACCAGCTGTGGTGTGCAGAGCTCTACCTGGGGATGGATGAGGAGCTTATGGGTCAGGATTGAAAGGAGGGCAGCCTGGAGAAGAGAAGGCTCAGGGGAGACTTTATAGCAGCCTTCCAGTACCTAAAGGGAGCCTATAAGAAATCTGGAGAGGGACTTTTTAGAAGTGCATGTAGTGACAGAGCAAAACTGAAAGAGAGCAGATTTAGATTAGATATTAGGAAGAAATTCTTCACTTCTTTACTTCTTTCCGGTGTCTCACTTCCAGGTGAGACACTTCCAGGTGAGACACTGGCACAGGTTGCCCAGGGAAGTTGTGGCTGTCTCATCCCTGGAAGCATTCAAGGCCAGGCTGGACAGAGTTTGGTAGAACCCTGGTCTAGTGGAAGGTGTCGCTGCCTGCGGCAGGTGGGGTTGGAATTAGATGATCCTTAAGGTCCCTTCCACACCGAACCATTCCATAATTCTATGATTCTCTTAAGATAAAGACTAAAAGTTTTTACCTCAGTTTAATTTCACCTTGACTGTCAATGATTCCTATCTAGTTGTCTGGAGATGCATCCATTTGGGAGACACTACTGATGTACCTGTATTTTGTCAGAAGTCTGTGGGAAAAAATTTGTTAAGTTGGAATATAGACAAAATATAGAACGATAGAGGAATCCTTTTCAAGTATGTCATTGCAAATTGACAACATTTTCAAAGCGGCTCACAGTGATTTGTAGAGCCAGTTACTTTTCTTCAATAAATACCAAGCAATGACACATTTGGGTAGCTCTAATGTTCACTTTTGGTGCCTACTCAGTACCATTTTTAGCTCCACTTACTGAGGAAATGAAGCCTATTCTGTAGCATTTGGATGTCTGTTTGTCCATCCCAGTAATACTTGGCTGACTTCCATCAAATCTAACACTTAGTAGAGGCTTCAATAGATAATAGGTGACAATTCTATTGCTTGGACAAGCATCTAGAGCATTTTAGATGTCCACATGTATCCTTCATCTGCTGCTCCAGTGGTGCAGGTCTTCAGCATATTTTGTATTTTAGCTCTAGTCCCACATGGAAGTCTCCAGGGCAGTACGCCAGCTTTAGGCAATGACATAAATGTCTAGGCACCTGAATCCTGCCCTAAATTCCACCAAGTTTTGTGAAACTCCATTGCCTGCTGAGTTAACAGCCACAGCATAAAGCTCAACGTTTATCCATCATCTTTAAAGTGCCAGTTCAGAGCTGGCCACAGCCAGGTATTGCCTCTTTCAAACTGGTAGGTGTGGATGTGGAACAGCTGGAAGATATTGTGGAGAGGCTTAAGATTAAGTAGAGAGGGAACTGAAGGAATTAGAGGGTTCTTATAAAAGACATGCCAGGCAATCTGTGATTATTGCAGTGAGGTCAAGGCTGGAAATCAGACATGGACTTAAAGAAAACCAGACTTCCTTATTTCCACTGTTTCCCCTGTTCATTGTATAACTGCTTATACCGCTGCTTGCTAATCTCTCCGGACACAAATAACCAGGCCCTGGTTCATTTGCAGACTTTGCTAAGCATCTTTTCTTGCAGCTTACCAGTAATGGTACTCCCAAGACAGATCTAAGGTATTGCTTCGGAAGGAAGCAGCTGCAAGTGTGTTCCTGCCCCTGGACTTTGATCATGGCCTTTACCTGCTGCACACAGACCCAGCGCTGATGAAGGAAAGAATCTCTCTCTCAGTTGTTTACTGTAATGCAGTACTATATTTGCCAAATTTATATTGAATTAATATTCAAGGACCAATTTAACCCATTGTTCTGATGGTCTGATTCTAATAAGGCATAGATTAATTCTTAGCCAGTAAAATACTGAAGTGCATCTTTCAATCTCATTGTGATCAATCAGCCATATCCCAAAATAGACAGACCCTAAAGCCTTGTTGAATACTTCTGGCCTGAGTGTTGAATACTTCTGAGTGAGGAAAGGTCCAGGTTGAGCCTAGTTTAAGCATCTCATTTGTACATCACTCTGTCATCCATATGCATTGTGATAACTTTTGTCTACAGAATTTACTGTCACTAAAGCTTTTAAATTAGAAGCTTACTGTATTTTAATATTTTAAATTTTCTTTTAGTTCTCCAGAATTTATCAGAGAACCAGTGAGACCGAACAGCAGCTTTGTGAGCAACCCTGATTAAAAAGGTGGAAACGAGGACAGGAAATATCAGAACAATCACTCTGAGAGAAATGAGTCAAGTGTAATTTAGTGGACAGTTATGATCCAGTTCCATGCTGAAGTGTTATACCAGCTCCCCTGCAAGTAAAGACAGCACTTTATCTGAATTCAGGCTCCAAGTGACTGCTCTTTAGCACGGGAAAAATCAAGAACTTAGACTAAGTGAGATCTTCCCATCTTATGCCCTCTTGCTGCTTCTTCGCAACACCTCAGAGCAGGAGAACCACTGGTGCATTAACACCCCACTATTTCAACAATCTTGGAGCTCCTGTTTGGACTCAGTGGGCAGGTATCACTCAGCAGTGTTTTGCTTCCAATCACCTGCCAGCCACAGAGGGGCAGGCAGGGTGAGGTTGTGGGCCCTAATCTCTGGCGCACTGCAGAAAGGTCCCAGAGCTCATCTGTCACAGCAGAGAGAGTTGTCGTCTGCATGTTCTGGTGATCTACTGGCAAAGGATGTAGAAGTGCCACATTATCCTCACTATTTGGTATTTACACCACTGGCAAGTGAAATAAAATCATAACACATTAGTCTTGTTCTTTTTGCTTTTGGAAAACTTTGAATGCTTGTCTACATATGGCTGCTTAAAATTGCAAATTTACAAAATGGTTTGTCGTGGTATATTTGACTAATAATAATAATAATAAAAAAAATGCCTGGCAAGTTGTATAACAAAAATGTTTTCAATGGTTCTTGCTATCTGCAGCTTGCAGTTCTCTCTGGCATTACTGATGTTCAGTCCATCTCTTTCAAAGCCCTGATGCATTAAATAATTTCGTAAATGAAATGTGCTATCTCCAGCAGACAAGCAGTGGATAGATCTTCCAGGCTAACACCAAGCGCTCAAAAGGCTTTTGAAATCTCATCACTCAAGTATCTCATGGACAGACTAACAGTTGCTGCATCGTCTTTTCTCTTTACTATGCATTGTGTGTAACTGACATAAATCAACATTCACTGTGTTGGTAAATGGGGTGGATAATCTGCCAGCTTTGGTTCTCCTCAATACAATTTTCCATAAATTTAGGAAATTAATGTTTACATATCATAAACAAATAAATGTAAATGCAGTTTAAGAAGACTGCCAGCATGCATATCATAGTATTTTTAAAGTGTGACCATAAAGCCTTATTAGAACCATTTCACTTTATCCATTACCTAAAGTAATAAAAAATATATTTATAACAAACCCAACCTTTCCCTCATGTCTTTCTCAAAAACTCCAAAGCCATTTAAGCATAACTAAGGTTTGGATTCATTAATGTCTACTGAAGTAGAAGTTCCATTTGTAGCCTTATGCAAATCAGGGTGCTGAAAATCACTTTCTCCCCACTTTTCCCTCCTCCTTCCCTTCATCTCTCTCCCCAATTGAGGCATGAACTCACACTGACCTGTTCTTGACTACAGATACCAATATAATCTTTCTCCCCTGCAAACCTCCCCATCTTAAAGAAAAAAAAATCCAGAACTTAAGGTGACCTTACATAAGCTTTGACTTAAATTATATATGGATTCAAATATTACAGCACATACACAATTATGAACTCCTACGTTACATTTTCTTACTAAGTCAGGTTAAAAATCACTTACAGGAGAAAGTCTGCCCATTCCCGAATTAACACAGCAGCATTTAGTAAAATATACTAAGCAAGAAAAAACTGCATATTCCTTAATGTCTAGACTTGGATATTCTAGAAAGAGCAATAAAAGTATATTTACAGAAGTACACTACACTCACCTAACTCTGCCCTACCAAGCCAGTAGTAGTTTGATAAATGATCCCAGTAGGGCAAAGAGCATTGTTGAGCTGTCCAAACTGTCTTCTGGCTGTCTTTTGAGTCTTCTGACTGCAGAACTTAGGTTGAATCATTGCCAGAAAAAAAAACTACTGAGCATCATCCAAACTTGTGCAGATACTTGTACAATCTCTTGCCTCTTATTTGTGTTTTATTTGTCTTGGTAAGTGTGTGACAGCCTGCTCTCTGCCTCAAAAAGCCTCACAATGCAGCACTCCGGGCTGCTCATTGACAGGCTCAGGGATAGGGAGCCATGTGTATTTCAGACCCAGAGACATTTTACATAGAGCAGATGGGATCAGCATGGGACAAGGAAACTAACTTAATGCCATGACTGTAGGAAAGTACTAAAAGAGATGCAAATTTTGGCTCAGCTCTGAAGGGAGAACCAATATAACCATTTGCATACAGAGAGAGCAATTACAGCCATTACTGGCTAGTAATTATTGAACAAAATTTAATTTAAAAATCCTGATTCATCAAACATAACACATTGTGTTGTTTTCCATTAGGACTTCAGCTGCATTGAATTCAAGTTTCTTATCAGGAAGTTGCCTCATGAGCCAGTAGCAGCACCATAAAGCCCAGCTCTTTGCAGCACATGGGACCTCATTGCAGGACTGCTCCACCACCATTCCCAATTTCTGTCCTGGAAGCAGCAACCTTAGAGTCCCAAAATGCTTCAGAGCCCTAGTTCAATCTGAGATGAACTTTTGGATCCATGGAAGAACTCATCCTCAGACTACACCAAGTCTGGAGGACCACCATCTCCACATTTCTTTGGCAAATGGCCTTGCACGCCTACCTCTTGAGAAGGCATATTCCACTGGAAAAATACCATGTTGTTGGTATTTTTCTGTGTAAGTTTTTTCCTCTTAGAGAATTTCTTCTAGAAATTTTGACAAATTGGATTTAATTTCAGAGGAACAAACTCACATGTCAATAACAACGATATGTTTCTCTGAAGCACAATTCCATGGATTTGGCCAGTTCTGATTAAGGTGAACTAAAAATGTACTTCTATTGTTTATCTTCCAACAAGGAATCAGCCTGTTCCAAAAGTCCCAAATATATGTGCCGAGCAATTTGATTCACCTGAACAAAGAGATGAATAAAGAGCTGAACAGAACGTGTGCATGGGAGCAGGCACAGCATCATGACACATGAGCTGTATTATCCTGCAGTCACAACATGACGAGCAGGTCCTGGGGCCGGTCTGCACTTCAGTTTGGGAAGTAGTTTGGACACTCTGGTTTGCACCTGTCTTTGGGACTAACGAAAAGAAGATGGAGAACTGCCTTTGAAGGGCAGACACATTGATTTGTCACACTATTCAGGTGTCAGTTCAAAGGGGGATTTAATTTACTTTAGAAATCCAAATATTAATTCCCTTTGTTTACTCCCTCCTTCACATCCACATCTTGCAACATTTCATTCTCACATGTTTTTGAAATTTGCATGCATTGTTACTGGGAACAAGAATGATCTTAAATTCCTGAGTGACTGGGTGGCTCACTGAGATTTCTTTATGACTAATGAATTTTTCACACTCCCTCAAAGCTTCATCATTAAGGGCATTGTTTCCCCAAGGAGATGTCCTTGTGCATTCAAAAATTGCACAATGTTCTTCCCATGTGCTTTGTAGCAGATGCAGCTGAGTTTCGAACACCTGCAGAGACTCAGCTACTTTGCGAGTTGGTATCAGCCATTAGTTGGTAAGCTCTAAGGATAACATCTGCTCACGTAACTACTCTTATTCCTCCTCCTTTACTTCCTGTTCTCATTCTACAAAGTTTATGGCAAGGTTACATAATTTTTCAAAAAATTATGATTTACTCTCCATTAGGATCATTAGGTACATGACAGGATGTGCCTGTGAAACTGCAGATTGTGACAAAATGGGATTTCTGAATCTTTATCTCGCCCTTTTGCTGGTCAGCTGTCTCTGACCTCTCTCTGTAGCCTCAAGATTCCCATATACTTTAAAGGAACAAACTTTTGAGGAAGGAGTGACCGTATTAAACACAAATGTGAAAGCAATCTTTTCTTCTCTAGTCTTTCCAGAAAGTCTGTTTGCTTTCAACATGAAAAGCTATAGCTTCGTGAGGGTGAGGAGGTCAGTAGATATTCAAGCTCACGCAAGTCTCAAGTGATGACAAGTGAGAACAAGTATTTTTATTTTCTTCTGGTTTTGCTTGAACTTCTGTAAAGAGAGAATTAAGTCCTTTCCTCTGAAAAAAACTGGCTGTTTGATGAGATGGCAGCACTAAGTAAGTGACAACATGAGATGTTGTTGAGCTTTTTATGTGATAAAATTAAGTAATAATTATAAGAGAATTTTAGAAGTGCCAGAAGAGGAGCTTCTATCCATATCCCCTGTATTTAACTGTTATACAAGCTTTTCACACATTCTAGCACCTTGCAACAGTTACAGGTTGTTTTTAGCAAGTGTGCTTTATGCCTCCTCTCTTCCTGATGCTAGTTTTCCCCTTTCTCCAGATACCAAACCCTTGGGCTTGTACAGCTTCACAACCTGACATAAGCTGCCAGAGCATGGCCTGAAGAAATCCCTTTCTTCTATATGCAACACCCCTGGTAGGTCCTATTAGAACAGTCAGGAGGAACTTCTCAGCTTCTCTCCACCAACCTCCTGCCCATCCAAACCCTGCTCCCATCCCACAAAGGCAGCTCTGCCTAGCTGGTTTCTCTGACTCCTACCCTCCAGATGAAGCCTTTGGCACAAATATGCCTGTGAGCTGAGCCAAAACTCCCTCTGGGCATTTTTCCTCTCAGCACATGATTCTACAAGAGTGTCTTCTGCCAGGCAAAGAGGAGATGTGGCTGACCTCAGGACAAAATCGATTGTTGTCAGAACCCAGAAGGACTGTTTCTGATCTCAGCTGACAGATTTGAGGGTGTGCATGGGGGTGTATTTTAGTGTCTTCATTCTGCTGTTAATCATTAGTGATCGGGGATCAGTGGTGTCCTTTCCCAAGAACAGAAACACAAAGTCTGTCTTCTTTGAGGATTTTGCAGGGTAAGATGCTGGCTGATAGCTGAAAGACTTCTTTCAAGGCACAAAAGGGAGTGTAAAATGCCTGAAGTTTGTGTGGGTTTGGGAGTGGACAGGGAAGAAAGAAGCTTTGTCACCCTTTATTCCTCATTCTTTCTTCTTACTGACCAAACTCCCTAACTGCACACAAACATGAACAGCTTATTACACACAGCTGCTGTCTGCATTTTCAGTGTGGTGGTTGGTTCCAGCCTTGATGTTAGCCTCTAGACACTGTATATGTAAGTCACGTCTATAGAGCACTAGTGACACTAAGAAAGATTTTTGTGGAAGTCAAGGGCAAAATTAGCTGACTCCCCTTCAAGTCACTGAAACGATAATGAACGACAGAATCATACCCCGGCTGTTCACAAATTGGTGCCATTAGCAGAAGAAAGTGCATACTAATCAATAAGCATTGGCACTTAATGGCTCTGAAGTATTGGTGGGCTGGCAATTTACATCTGCTTACAGCACTGTACCTACTCATAACAATTTACTGTCTTCTCTCCTGTTGAAACCTGCTGATATAAATTGACAGACAGGCACTAGCTAACTCTTCCTTCCAGTCTCATAAATAACTCTTACAAAGGTCTGTTTAGAAATCAGTAAATCTTAAACAAAGAATGGGTAAAGGAGGCTTACTATTTAATTAGTAGGTAACTGCAATAAGATAACATCATGTTTTTCCATCAGATTTATTTGCTGCAACTCTATAGGTTTCCTCAGAAGACTGCTTATGTCCTTCTGACCTTGCAGAGATCGGTTTTCAGTTTATTCAGTCTCATCTGAGGCACTTGTCTTCCTCATCTCCTGAAATTCAGCTTCCTTCCTCTTGCTCAGGACCTGCTCAACCCAAAGGGCTCCATAACCTACTGTAATTCCAGCCTGGGAGCCCATCCCAGCCAGCCCATGCCCAGAGCCCTGTGTTTGTGCAGGGAAAGGCAGAATCAGCTGCACCAAGGGACTGGCTCTGCACTGCAGATTGCATTGGTGGCTTTACCTGGAGGAAAAATCCACTGATGACAACTTCCAACTTCTGCTGCTTAAGTTTTCACTCAGGAGCTCCAGTCAGCTCACTTCCAAGAAGATGGAACAACTCTCCTATAATAGAAATTTTTCAGAGAAAGAGCATTTCACAAAGCTTTCCCAGAAATTATCACCATTTCTCCCCCAGTTGCCAAGGAAACCAATAATGGACTCTTGGCAGAAAAAAAAAGAAGAGGTTTGCAGACACCTGAAGGAGTGTGAATGCTCTTTAAGAAAATTTTCAACATTATTGACATGGGCTGCTTACACAGAAAGACTCGCAGGAAGGTTCACCGAGTCCCTTACTGATCTGAGACAATGTAAGGGATATGTCCACTTACACTCCATTGTGACATGGAAATGGGAGTATCACGACATCATTCAAAAGTGTCTGGCATCATATCTTCTCTTGCCAATAATTTTTAAATATCACAGAAACATCTTTAAAAGACTATTTTGTAGTATTTTTGTTCTCTTAAAACAAAACCAGATATTTTGTCTCTGAGATACGCTTATTCATTTTTGATAGCCTGTTCCCCAGCGAGTTCAGTTGGATCAGACTTTTGGACAAAACGTAATTATCGAGATGACAGTCAGTTACATGAATAGTTACAGTTTGCAAAACCAAATCTCAGTTTCTCTGAGGGTTCTCCTTTATCACTGTCTCAGTCATTTGATGTAGGAGAGGGAATTACAGATGAAATGAGAAGTAGCCTGAGAGCTGGAGAAGGCCCATGGTACACCATCCATGGGGAATGAGACAGGAGAAATCTATTGAATCTCCTTCTCCACAACTGAGACTGAAGAAGTCTGAAATTGTATCCCAAGGTCCCCTTATTAAAATAATTAATATCTGGAATAAAGAATAAACTTCAGTTCCACACACTAGACTGGAACTTACAAGACATGGTTGTCACCAAGCATTTCACTTATTCTCTCTGTTCCCGAACACCATGTAGAACAAGGACAGTAGTGGTGCACTGAGAGGCATTTTGTGAGGACAGATGGATGAAGATTCAGAAGGAGCTCAGAAGCTATACCATTGAGGACAAAGTTTATTAACAGAATTTATACAAGTGATATGTGTTCTGCAGATTCACATTTTTACCTTGTTATTCAGCACTTCTCATTCATCATAGAAGTTACGAGCAACTGAATTATGTAGAAAAACATATCATAGTTACGTTGTGGCCTAGACTCTCAGCTGGCCTTAACTCTTCTGTCTCCACTCACTGATTTCAAGGTGTTGCAATGAATCTGAGGCTCCTTGATGTTTCAGATACTTGCAAAAATCACAGATCACCCCTATACAAGGAGATAAAACAGCTGCAGATAAAGCAGCTTCTCATGCTTGACCCACCCAAACAGTCATGGATGCCCAGAGGACAAAAGAAAAACTAGAAGTGGTCAGGCCAGAGGTATGAAAGCTCTGAAAACCTCTCGAAGTACCCGCATGTGAGTACTGAGCAGAAACCAGCACTTGGGATGGCGCAAGAAAGTCAGTAATTCAGAAAGCACAGGCAGCTATGGAACTGCTCTCATGCTCTGCCACAGTCGTAGAGAGAAACCTGTTGCATCCTTGCCTGGCTGAGCCGAGTCCTGCTTTACAAATGACTTCTGAAAGCCTGAGGCTTCTGGAAGAAGAAGAAAACAAAAAGGGGGCTACCTGCACCAACAAATTGCCAGTTACAGGTGATACTCCAGAGGTACAGCATCTCTAGATTGCTGGAGACTTGCCTGCAAGCTCCTACTTTCTAGGTCTCTCTTGCTGCGGAAGCTGGGATGGAAGACTTTTCCTTACTAGGTGTGAGATACAAAAAGGGCACAGTGTCATGGAAGCTCTTCTGCATGCAGACAGGTCAGCATCACTACCCTACACAAAAATGCCACTCCGGTCTGGGGGATTTTTTTAAATGGAAGCCAACCTGTATTCGACCAGCTCCTGGGTGCTTTTGCAAGAAAAAACAGGTTCCACCCTGACTACCTCTGCAAATGGGTACCTGGTATGGTCTTCTTCAGAAAGGACTGGTTTTGTTAGGTGTCTTGTCTCTGAAAGTCATCTTTAGCAGAAATAATACATAGAGTAAGGCACCTCGCAGAGCAATATCATATCTGTATATGTCTACAGCAGGCTTTGCCTATGTACATTTGAGACCTGAATTCTTGTCACAGGACTTAACATCTTGCATTTGGACTTCGCCTGGGCTCTCTTGCTCTCACATCCATGCCCTATATTTTTTTTAAATTGAGGTTGCCCTTCAGTCTAAATAAAACGTTTATGTCAAAATAAATTCATAGATGTTAATAAATGCATTAATTAAATAAATAAATATTGCCTAAAATATGACATTTATTTGGGGGTGGTCAAACTATTTGAGGTCTTTAGGTCCTAGAAGTCACTGTACTGTATATAAACTGATGCAGTCACTGGTGACACAGTGCAGCATATGTGCAGCACCAAAAATCTAGCACAGCTTTAGCAGCTGCTCCCTAGGGCAGGCACAATGGTGCTGAGGCCGGAGGAGTGGATGTTTTTGCTGCCCTTTAGTATGAAGCATTCAGTGACTTGAGCAACCTGCATGTGAGGGATGCACATACTAAGTCATTGTGTCCTGCAGAAACTACCAAGAGAAAATGCTCAGTGCTGTCAATTGTTTGCTTTATTTCCTTCTCACTGTTCAAATTCAGTCTATTAGCCCACTAAAAAACATTGTTTGTCAGCTTCACCCCAAGAGTATTCTCAGTGAATCAAGTGAGGTGCATCAGAAATACATTTAATGTTCAGATTCACTGTTTTAATTTTAGCAAGTTGCGTCTACTGCCTCATACTTCATCCTACTAACAGATTTATGTCTAGGGTTTTTGTTCATCCATTATTTCTTGCACTATTCAGTGCTTTGCCTTTTTGCCCTTATTCTTAGCAGAATGGTGGTGCACACGGATCTCTCTCTGGGGCCGAAGACACTTTCAATTCTTCCTTCTGCATTAATAACACATACAGACAACTTGTCTTCTGAGGTTTTTTTACTGTGTTCTGTTGCCTCTTATTCTACAAAAGGTATACTGTTATGAAAAGACTCATTCTAGTTGCTCTTTCCTATCTTTATCCTCCAGGTACTGTCAATGTTATCTATCAGCTACAGAACAGCCCAAGTTTTTCATGTTTCTTAATAGTCTTGTTTATGACTTACTGCTCCTTTCACTAGACTATCAGCTCATCTCCGTTCTCTGCTATGTATCGCACTTTAATCATTATTTCACATTGTTGTTTCACCATCTTCTAAAAAAGCACATAGAGGGGGAGAGCTCATTTGCTCCTATAGCTACGGAAACACTAACTGTGGCTTGTACCAAGAGAGACTTTTCAGCACCAGACAAAGCATCTTTATTGTGGCTTTTCGTAAACACTCAGGTTCATAGGGGTTTGGTTTTTCAAGTCTTTTGCTTTACTAGAGACTGCCCTCCTTTGACAATGTAGTGAAAGGCTTTGATGATGTCTTGAAACTAAACACAAAGATTTTCCTCCCTGTTTTCACCTGTGACTGAAACACAAGCTCATGGGGAGAGGGGCTGTAAAGAGGGCGAAGTGGTGATACACCAGAGACAAGGCTCTATGCAAAATCCGTCTTCGTTCTCTGTTAATTTTCTTGTAAATCATGTTGTTTAGCATAATTCTGCAGCATGTAACTAGATACAGCTGCCTTTCACCAGACCTTTAAAAGTATGGGTCTCTACACACTCTTTTTTTTTTCCCAGCAACATATAACAATAAGCAACTTACCGTTAGGCAAGTTTCAACATGTACAAGCAGCCTGTTAATTAAAATAACTTGCAGGGCTGAAATAAACTCTTAAGGGCTATCTTGAAAGACTATTAAGCTTCTCTTAGGGCTTTCTCCTCACCAGGAGCGCAGCAGTCACAAACAAACAAACAATGCTTTATTTAAGATGGGGCAGAGGTTTCTGTTGTGGTGGTGCTTTGTTCTGCTTTGTCAGCCTGACTGATATAATTCAGCTCTGGACATCACCCCACCCTTACCAAATGAGAACATATCTTCAACCAGTACAGCTCCTCCAGGTTTGGCTTCAGTCTGGAGATCTGCACAGCTGAATGAGATATTTTTATACTTAGGGAGGGGCAGGGAAAAAAAATGTTATTATCAGCCAGGCTCTTTCTGGAAATGGCGATAAATTGCTTATGGTCGATTTCAGCTAATGTTGGCCTTTCCCCACCAAAATATCACATTTCTTTTATCTCCAGACTGCATCCAAAGCCCCATTCGCTGATTTTGCTGGCATAGGACCTTTAGGACAGCTTGAACCATGCTGTTATCAGAGGAGTGCACATCCGTGAAGTCATCGGTGGGTTTATTTATACATGTCCTGCCCGAGTGCCCAGCTCCCAGTGCCAGGCATGGCTGGGCAGTGACTCAGCAGCAGGAAACCTGATGTTGATCCTCCTCAGCTCACATCCAGGGTATCGCTGCTCCCTGCTTCTTGACAGTCACCAGGGCACCACAACAACCTTCTGATAAAGGCATTGCCCATACTCCATCCCTGCCATGTGGAGCATTATATAGCCACTCTCCCCTCTATGTCCTTCCCCTCTCTCCCTAGAGGTAATTTTGGAGAAGCAGAGACTCAACAGCAAACTTCACTAAGTTTTTACCCAACCCAGCTAAGAAAAGGAAAGAAAGAAAGTGACTAGTCTTTTCCCCCCCCCCCGCATTTAAATCTCAGTAATGTCCTTAGACATATATATGTGTGTGTACTATGTGCACAGAAAGCTGACTGCTTCTTGATCTGCTTCAGCCCATTGAGCGCATTTCAGCTAGAATGGCTTTATTACCTTTTCACGTCGGTTGCTCTCACTCCTGGGCTGAGTCCCAAGAGGACAGGCAGGTACTCACAGTTACTCATGCCACAGAACTCCTACAACAGCTTCTCCAAGCCCAGGCCCCCATAAAGATTCACCTCTGGGAGGGAAAATCTTCACCCTTTTCTATTTGCAAACCTAACTCCTCCATCCCAGACAAGCACCCTGCACCTGGTGGCCTCCTGCGTGCGCCATCTGCGAGGGGAGCAGCGACAGGCACGGACTGAAGCCCATGGAGGACATCCATGTGTTTTGCCACCCAAAGGTGAGGATATTTGTGCTGCCTTGGCCTT
>NW_009934120.1:52718-69526 GCF_000696875.1 Nestor notabilis | reverse complement strand
GGAGCTACGAAGTAAGGGTCTCCTTGTGCACCCAGGCGCGGTGCCCGCCTTCCGTGCGCACCCCGGCCACACGCCCGCTCCGGACGGAGAACAGGACGGTAAGGTGAGGGCTGTGCCCTGGCGTCCCCTTCGCTCCTGTAGTGGACCTGCCGGGGGTTCCCTTCCCAGCTTGGGACCTTGCGCCGCGTGAGAGATTTGTTGGATGACTGAAGTGGTTAATTGAGTTGCTGCGATAGCACGAGTTGTGTCGTCTTTGTAAGCCACATGTTTTGGCAAGGTGAGGCGGTGTTAGCAGTTTCTTTAGCTGCAATATACCTTTTGGTACAGCTGCTGTCCTGTAGTGGACCTGCCGGGGGTTCCCTTCCCAGCTTGGGACCTTGCGCCGCGTGAGAGATTTGTTGGATGACTGAAGTGGTTAATTGAGTTGCTGCGATAGCACGAGTTGTGTCGTCTTTGTAAGCCACATGTTTTGGCAAGGTGAGGCGGTGTTAGCAGTTTCTTTAGCTGCAATATACCTTTTGGTACAGCTGCTGTTGAGACCCAGACATCCAAATAACTGTGGTCGGGCTTTGGTATCAAAATCGGCATTGTTCTCACGAGAATTTGGAGGGTGCCTGGCACAGAAATGTGGGCAGCAGAGAACATGAGGTGCAAGTGAAAGGCAGTAATATCTTGCAGTATGAATTATGAAGTGCCCTTCAGCACAGCGCACTGCGCGTTTCACCTGCGCATTTGGGTATGCAAATAGAATACGTGTCTGTCTCGGTGGCAACAGCCATTTTTGCAAGAAACAAATTATTTTAGAGTGTTTGTCTTCTTACCGGGGGGAAAGTTGTCCCCACCCTCTAACTTTGAAATACATTTCCAAGTATGATTAGGTTGATTAAGACAATGAATGAGACAAAGAAATAAGATATTTCTTTCATGCTAAATACGGCCACAATTAAAACATGCGGTGAAGATGTTACTTCAGAGCTCTTGCACTTGTTCAGCTGTTTTGGATAACAAGCATGCAATAATGAAGTGCAATTGAGACATCTTAAGTGTTTGTTCTTTATTTTAACCTTTAATCCTTTGAAAAGTGCGGAGAGGCTCCTTAGGAGTTAAAATTTTCCTTGGCTTTTATTATGGATCCCATTCCCGGCATGTCTCGGTAATCTGTAGTTCACAGTTGGAAGGCTGCGTTGCTCCCCACCTCCTCTTGCCGTACTTCCTGCTCGGAGGCACCTGCTGATACCAACAAGCGGCCCAGTGCCTGTCCCGGCTGCCAGCTTCTCTCCTTTCCCACCCACGGTAATGGCGGGGGTGCTGGGAACATCTTGGAGCCGCTCCTCCGGGAGGCAGCAGGAGCAGGGAATTTTAACTGGTCTCCTGGTAACTGGAGCCTGCCGTCCTCTTACAAGCCGCTGACCTCTGTCACCTGCATCTTGCTTACCTGTCAGAAGACAAAGCTGAATGCACAGCCTTTATTGCTGTGCCTTTCCATTCATGCCTGCCTTCCAAATGCTGATTCTTCCCCTTTCCTGGTTCTGGGTGATGGTTACCTCATCCAAAGCAGTACAGGGCTCATTGGCTTGAGAACAGTTTTTCCTGTTCTATCTATCTATGTATCTATCTTTACATCTAGGTTGGGATGTTTTCTTCCCCTTGCGTTCTCCACTCCTTTCACTAGGAGTGTCCCTCGTCTAACTCAGAAGTGCTCAGGTCTGAGATCAGTCATTTTCCACTCTTTTGTGTTAGCACTGGGACTCTGATGATTCATCGTCTACAACTTTGTTCCACTAGGATTTGATCCCATTTTTCTCAAAGCATCTGCATTTATTGGAAGTTTCAGAATGAGGTTCTTGCACATTGCCCCGGAGGCATGGTCGGTCACTCTGTCTCTATTTTCCTTCTGTCTTTAAATCTGTGGGAACCCAAGTTGGAAAATAATAACTGTTGAATGCTGCTTTGTGATGGTGGAAAACCAGCTAATACATTTTTCATTTTTAAATAAGTGGTAGGGAGGGAAATATTTTTTCCTAGTTGAGTGTTTCTTTAAATTAATGCAACGCTTAATTGCTTTGAGTGGTTAATGTCTTTCCATCACCTTGCACCTGCTTTTTTATGCCTCTGCTTCTATGATCATGAACCTGGGAGGAGAAGCATGAACACACAGAGCTCTGTAATAGCAACTGGGTATTAATGCTGGCTTAAATTGGAAACTCTCTGTCCCAGTCTACTTTCTTTGTAGCTCTTCCCCTTCTTACTCTGCCATTAAAATATTTTCCACCATTCCCATGACTTAAACCTCATACAGGTTTATGTGTTTTCTATTCTTGCGAATACCTTGATAACGTAGGGTACAATGTTAGGAAATCTGAAGCAGGAAAAAGAAGTTTGTTGCTACCTGTGCAAGCTTTTGAGAAGAAAAGGTAACAGTGGATCATTTTGTGTCAGCTTCCATTGACTTCAGTGAAGCTGTGAGTGGCTGAGGCCCTGCAGACCAAGAGAGAATTTGCCTCAAGGCTTGTTTCTGTGACTTGTTCATGTACACACTAATGATGGATCTCTGGCAAAAATAGTGAAGGTTTTTCATTACTATTATACAATGTCAAATTGATCTGGGTTGCTATTAGCTCTGTGTAAACCCTGCTGAAGAGACAGACAACTAAATCAGTGCCAGATTTCTGATTTAATACTGTTCTTGTGCCAGTGCATTACTTCAGCTTTCCTGCGACTGGTTTTTGCTGAGGGGCTGCCTGTCTTTATCTAAATTTCTGTTGTGTGGTATCTTTGATCTTTTTTTCTGAATTACCAATTATTTTTTTTGAGATGACTTACAAATTTCCATAAAACTGTGGGATTCTTCATTGATCCGTATTTGAAACACCTGGATTTGTTTTCTCTGAGACTTAAAAAGTATCTCTCTTCTAATAGGTTGGTCTTACCAAAGTTGTGGGTTTTGCTGAAGTCATCATACTCTTTCTTGAGGGTTTACTCTCAATAACAGCATCTTCATTTAGGAGGTGACAGTGTAATAAAAATGTCTCAAAACTGTTTTGATTCCTGTTAAGCTGCTTCATGAGGTAATGTAGATGTAAAAGCTTTCCTAAATACTTCAAACATTGTATGCATACAGCGCTTAGGATGTGTAGGTTGCTGTTCTATCAGCTCGTCTGTACTTTCTCTTCTCTTCCACTTACTGAACTGGCTGTGTTAACCTGTATACTGAAGTAAATTATAAGGGGCAGCTTCAACTGTGGTCTTTCTTAGTGCATTTTGGGACTAGTGTAACCAGACCAGTAATGGTAAAATGCAATTATTGTAAGGTTATTCTCAGCAAACATAAAGAGTTTAGGGACTGCTCACTGCTTATTGACCACTGTGTGAAAAATACAAAGGCAAAAAAGCAGTACATCGCGCTAGATTGTTAAATCATCAGCATACTGTTCATTATTTTGATGCAGGTTGGATTTAAGCCATGAATTAAAAGGATTCAAACGGGGTCTGTTTGATCCAGTTAATCCAGTACCCTAGTTAGTACTTACATTTTTTTGACTGTTTGAAATCTAGCTACCCGAAGCTCTTTGAAATCTTAGTGTGGATAAATTTTGTACTGTTGCCCTGGCAAAGACTTTTGATTCACTAAATTTCCCTTCCGGATTAAAACCTTGGTAATTTATACCTTAATTTTAGCATCTTTTCAGCGCGAGGGACAAGATCCAGTCCCTCTGATCTGAGTTTCCTATTGTCCTTTGTTGCAGGTTGCGAAGATGGTACAGTCCCCTCTTGTGTTGCTGCTGCTGGCAGACTAGAGTTTGAGAGCTCATGAGATTGGTTGCTCCTGCACTCACTATTCAATGTTTCAAACTGATCCAAGGAAGTAACACTCTCCTCTTTGGAGAGGCCATAAAATGCATGTTATGAATTGTCTCTCCTTGGTCAATGATAAAGAAAATGGGGCTATTCCAGTTGCAACGGGATTAATGAACGAGGATACGACGACAGCACCTCAGCTTTCTCAGCCTGCAGCACCGCTGCCCCCTCCACCATGTCCCCTCGCAGGGGCACCCCCAGCCCCTCCACTCCCCCCGGGGGTGCCGCCACCACCACCTCCACCCCCTCCACTGCCTGGGCCAAACATACCTCTGCCTCCACAGCTGATGAACGGGCATGACAGCCATGGCAAAAAGAAACGGATGCGGAGCTTTTTCTGGAAAACCATCCCTGAGGAGCAAGTCCGTGGCAAAACCAATATCTGGACGATTGCTGCAAGACCGCAGTATCAGATTGACACAAAGACAATTGAGGAGCTTTTTGGGCAGCAGGAAGAAATCAAGCCCCAAGACGTCCGAAGTCGGTCTTTAAAGTCTTCATTTAAAGAGACTAAAGAGGAGGTAAGAACTGAAGTCAAACCTCTCTTTTAAATTTACATCATGCTGTGGGAATTGGTGTGAATTCTCACTTGCCTCTGTCATCTTCTCTCTGCCATGTTTCATCTGTATGTCAAATTTGTGTTGATTTGAAGGAGCGGGAACCTCTTTGTTCTTAGTGGCACAGATTTGTTGTTGAAGGAGCTAACAGTGTTTTATTTTAACTTGCTAAGTGCTGTGATTTCATCACCTGTTAATGTAAATAAGTGGAGGGAGCTGAAGGCATCTGTGTTCACTCATGTTGGATAGCTCTTGAGTTTTCGGTGGAAACATGAGTGCATTGTAACTTTTCAGCTCTTCCACTGTGTCTGTTGTGCAAACAAAATGTTCTACGTGCGAACATGAAGCAGGCAAGAGGGAAGAGAATCCTATTGCAAGGGTTAATGCTGTATATACCCATGATGCCCTAGAGGCATCAAGGAAGGGAAGTACCACTGTGACCGTTTGGAAATAAAACATAATATAGTGGCTGGGGGAATTTATTATTTAATTGAGATAATTTTAAAGTTTCAACTTCCATAAATGTTGCTTTCCTGCTAATGAAAACTTTTATTTTATCTACCCTGCTTTTCTGAACACTAAAATAACCTTCCAGGAAGGTTTGAAGGTTGTTACTGCTTTCTGTTCTTGAGGCGAGAAGGTCTATACCAAGCACTTTCAGGTTCAAACACTCCCCAGTGAACTGCTAAGTAGCTTTTCTAGTTCTTAGATCCTGATTTATAGACAGCCTCTTTGTGAAGCCTGAATTGAATTGTCTCAAGCGATCATTCTGTGAAGTAATTGGAAGGTTGAAATGTAGATTTAATCACCGGTGTGTGTCTACATACGTGTTAGCTAGTAAACAAAATACAGAGGGCACAGGGTTAAGAGTTGTAACGATGCATCAGTTTTTACGAAGTAAATAGGAGCTTGAAGTTGATGGTGTCTTGCAGGACTTGGGAGATGATGTCAAAGTAAGATCGGCAGGGACAAGGTCAGAAACTGATGTACTGATAGTGTGCATGTTGTACATGGACTAAAATAAGGGGTTTAAAACAGCCGTGTGTATTGCAGACTCTGAAACCCTGACATCGGGAAGGAGTAATTGGGGCCATTGTCAGAGGTAGTCATTAACCTCTGTGCTGTTTTCAGGCTATGTTCATCTTCAAATCAGGGTTGCAGTGAGTGGACTTCCTGTGCTGCATACAGATGTACACAACTCCAGCCCTGTGTGTTTCCTTAGCACCTCCCCCTTTCAGGACTGGTGTGTGGTGAAGATCTGGTTATAGTAAAAAATGATGATGAGTTCTATAAACTGCCCCCAGCGTACAGTAGCAGAGCAAACCCCAGCATGCTCCAGAACTCATACATTTTCATGCGTAGCTTGAAACTCGGCATCCTGGTGAGGTTAAGAGCAGTGTTGGGAGATTACAGTTACAGGCCTGCAAAACAAGGGTTTCTCCAGGATACAGTGCCTTGGAAACAAAACCCTGCCTTGCTACAAGCCAGTGTTTTTGTGCATCTGCCTCCAGCTGATGTGGTGCTCCAGTGCATCTCCACTGCTTGATGCCTGTCCACCCTGGCTCAGGGCTCGCAGGGTTCCATAGCATATGGTAGGCAGTGAGACAACAGGACTTGCCTCTGAGTTACGCTACTTAAGTGACAAAATGTTCGACTCCATTGCTAAGCTGTCTAGAGCATGCCACAGCAGCGTGTCAGGCAGCGGTGAGCAATTTCTGTGTGTGTTAATGGTCTTTGCCTTACCAGCTGCTTAGCAAGGTAGGAAGGAGATAATCCTGAAGAGCTATGTGTTATTGGAAGTGCGGAAGCACAGATACGCAACAGCTCACATGCTTAACGTTACTGCAGGCGTCACTCAGCAGGAGTACGGGCATTTGAAGCATAAGCAATGCTTGTTATTTCCGTCATTGGTGCTGTCAGCTGCTGCTCACTTACTTTAATGTATGATGGTTATCCTCAGCTCACTATACCTACGGAGGTTGAAAGGAGTTTGGGCAGGCTGAGATACACAGCATCTGTGTGACCTTGCGAAGAGCATGTTAGCATGGGGCTGAGGAAGCTGCAGTTCTGTTCCTGTCTGTGTCATTGCCCTGGCTTCCCCCTTGTCCAGGGAAAGCTGGACAAGACACTTTGTGTGTCAGTATCTCTGTTCCTTTTGTGTAACACACAATTGACTTTATAAAGTGCTTTGTGGTCTAGCAGTGAAAAATGTTCTTTGGAGTTTAAATAGTGGAATTGGTCTAGTTGGTGCAGTTATGTTAACAACAAATCTTCAAGACAAACTCAAGTGCATAAATTCATGTATCACCTAGATCGAAACGTGAAAAAGACAGCACATGTCCAGAATTGCATGGCCGGAGAGTCTGCTATTCTGGCTCAGCACGGTTCTCCTTGGTGTGGTGGCATAGCTTCAGTGGAAGTGGTGAAGAGTGACCCTTTAGCCAGTGTTGAGCATTCCCCTAGGGACTGTGGTAGAGATAGGGGTTTAGTACCTTCTCCAGAGACCGCTGTTGATAAGGAAATCATGAACAGTTTTGGAAAAAGCTCTCTTTTCATGTAGGAGCTTACAATACCACATGTCCCTTTGATGTATACAGGGGATTTAGATGCCCAGCACAGGTTAGGTGCACTTAACATTATGATTATAACAGAAGTCCCTTTGGAGGCCTGAGTCAAGCTCCTACAGCAAATGCTTTCCTTTTTGTAAACAACCCCTCGCCAAACCCTTAGGAGATTAATTAACATGTTTCCTTGACTAAAGGCTTAATTTGCCCTATGGTTTCATGCAAGTTGAGCCTCTGAAAAATTAGGGGTGTAGAGGTAAGTTTATGCACCAATTTACTTCCAGTACAGCACAACATACAGTCACCCAGGCTATATCTTGCCTGGCAGCAGAGTGGACAGAACAGCTTGTTGCCAGCCAAGTGAGCTGGTCTTGCTTTCTTCTTTGAGCTGCCCCTCTGCTCCTGTCCCTCACCTCCCCCCGTCTGTGCACTGCATCTGGCAGACATTGGACCCTCTGTAAACAGATTTAAGTAGCTCAGCAGAATGCTGTTGGGGTGTTTTGTTTGCATTCTATTGGAGTAGTTTTCTGGTGTTTTAGTGAGTTTTGGTGGCTTTGGGAAGGGTGCAGTGAATTCCAGAGCCTGTGCAAGAGGCTAGTGACAGAAGGCGAGAGAAGGAAGATGGAAGGGTGTCTCTTCTGTCTTCTCCTAGCCTTCCCTCTCTCCATTTAACCTGTGCTGACTCTGATGCTCATTCTGCCTTCTTGAGAGCTTGATTCAACCTGTTAATCCAGCAAAGGACTAACGCAGCAAAAACCCAATGAGATGAGTACCAGTACCTGCCTGAGGGGAAGAGCAGGCTAGAAACGTGACAATGGAGGATGACATGGAGCAGAGTAGCCCTGTAGTAAGCTGCTAGGTTCGCTCTGCCACACTGTGGAAGTGAATCTTTCCTCAACCACTCCAGGCAGTGTGTGTGGCTTGGAGAATAGAGGCCAAAATGTTAAACTCGGCAGTGTGGTTGTGTTGTAAGTGAAGTGGAAGCTGAAGCAGGAAGGTGTTTATAGCCTTCCTAACCTCCAGCACTGAGCCTGTGCCACCAGGTTGTTCCATGCTTGCTGTAATTTTTAAACCATGTGAAACCCCATTGTTTTTATCCAAAGAATACATGTAATGTTTTGCTTTCACAAAGTTGTCATAAATCCACTTTGTCATGTTCCTGTTCCTCATGGACAATCTCATGGCAAGAGACTCCTGTTGCATTTCTGCACTCACCACAAAGTCAATATTGATGTGGGGCTTCATGTGTCTCCCAAGACACTCCTTGATCTTTCAGGCTGATTGCAAGTTTGTGTCAGCATTCAGGAGTAGCTTTCCTCTTACCATCATCACAACTTCACCATGGTACTCAAGCTGAATTTCCCTTCCCTTAATACACTACAGCAGTGAATATCTCAGTGGTGGATGAACACTGGTCCAGCTGATGCTCTTATAACCCCACATGATGTGAGCCTGCTGCAGATTTCAGAAATACGCTGAGTTGAATACTGTGGTGATGAGAAGCAGATTCATGAGGCTAGGAAAGTCTGTGCTCTGTCTTTAATTACAGTCCAGTGTAACTTTCTGAGTCAAGAAGTCCAAGGGTATTATTGGTGGGCAGCACTTTAAAAGTCTCATTAGGTGGCAAACAGAGATTTGGAACAAGCTGTGCGGGCACCAGAGCTGAAAGTATGCAGAATAGAAGATAGGAGCAAACTGAGCAGAATTTACAAGAAGCTGGGGTAATCTTTAAAGGGAAAATAGCAACAATTTGGTAGGAAGTCGTATGCAGACAGCTTTCTGCAAGGACAAAATCAAATGAAAGCTCGGTGGGGAAGAAGAGTAGGCATTATGAACAGATGTTAAGGCCAAGATAATGAATCCAATGTGCAACTGAATGTGAGATGGAAGAGACTGTATTTGTGTGCAAGAAGTAGGAAGTTGTAGTTATGGAGTATCTGGCAGGTTCCCCTTTTCTCCTCCTCGCACTCTTATCTAGACACTCCTAGAAGGTAGTTAAATAATGACAGCTTTTTCAAACACTTCTGTTAATCTTGAAGTGGACACCAAGCGGAGGGTGACCAAAAACTGAACCATGTGTTTTGATTGTGTGCTTGAACAAGAAATCAGAGATAAAAATAGAGTTATACATAGAGCAAGAAGTGTGTATAAGGTCCTTGTACTTAAGAACGGCTATGACATTTTTATGTTGTACTGATAAGGCAACTGCAACTGTATATGTAGCCATCTGTTGTTTTTCTTCAAGGGAAGATGTTAGAAAAGTTCTCCAGTTTTGTTGTACTGTAAATCTGAGTTGTGCGGTGGAAACTGAAGGTTTACCCAACTGATGATTAGTCTTATTGTAACAGTTACTGTCTGTGTCTGAAAATAATATGTACAGAAGGTTGAATATGCTTTAAAAAAAAAACAACAAACCAAAAGCCACATCATGATGGCAAAACTTACAGTGCAGAGAAAATCGGAGAACCAGGAGTGGCCAGAGCAGTTGGAGACTGGAGCTGCAGTTTGAGAGGTCAGTGAGAGGTCCCTGCAGTAAAACATTTGAAAAAGATTAGATACTGCAGGAGGAGGGATAGTTGAACCTGTCCTATGTTAAGGGGCTTTTCCTTAGTGATCTGTTTGGGGCCTCTCAACTCCTAAGATAACAGGAGAATAAACCACAATCTGTCCTCTTATCTTGGTGTATGCTAAAACTGAAGGGCTTCAGGCTAGCAATCATCTAATTAAAACTAACATGCTGATAGATATATCCTGTGTTTTCTAGCCTTTGCTGGTTTCAGAAGAGAGGAAATTCCAAAATTTCACATAACTTTTGAATCTGATTCACTGTTTTCAGTAGCTGCAAAGGCTGTCTCCTGGGTGCATGTTGAGGATTACACATTAATCACTGTCACCAGCTGACTGCAGGCTAATTCAATTCTGTGACAATGCTAACATTGCGTCTATATATGTATTTCTAATTTGTGTCCTCTCACAGAGGTCAAGACACCTTTCCAGCTGCCAAAACGTCAAACATCACGAGTCCAACAGCAGTCTTGAACATCTGTGTGTACTGAGTTGGTCTGTTGCAGCAGTCGGGTGGCACTGTTAATGTGAAACAATTCTCTTGTCCTTGTAAATCTCATGACTTTTGTAGCTGTTATCACTGAAATAGCTGTGGTAAAATTGTAACCTTTAGGATGTGATTCACTAAAACAGGGCAAACATCTCAGGTTTGAACTTGTATGCTGGAAAACAGGAAGGAAAACTAGTATAAAAAACATTAAATATTTTCAAAAATTAGTCAGGGGGAAAAATTTAATGTCACGGAGGTTTCTTTGTCTCTTAATCTCCAGAATTGTACACATAAGATGATACAGCAAATCAACTTTATGAAGTGCGGGGAGACTGACTTTATTATGGGTTTCTGCTTGCAAGCAAGTGGATTTGAGCATTATCTGTCTCAGGTTTTGGTTCAAGATCGACTTACCTTTCCGTGGATCAGCGTGGCTGTTAGTTTGCATGTATGAAATCAGTAGTGGGTACTGACCTCCACATAGAATGCCCATCCACATTTGATACAAACCCTCTGAAATAAGTGGGGTTTGAAGTGTGGTGCTCGCTAACCATGTGGCCTTCAAATGCAGTACAATGTATTACTTGAGAAGCAACATTTTGCAGATGCAGCATTATGAAATTTCAAGAAGAATGTTTTTACTTTGTAATGAAATAAAGCTTGTCTTGATTCCTTCCTTCTATAAATGTTGCTATGGTTTTTGTGCTTCACTTGGAAAGGGCTGTTGTGGGCGTGCTGTGTATTTCCCTGGTAAAAGCAAGTTCTATAATATATGACTGTTGATAAGAAGTGACTCTGTGTATTCATTTGGCCTGAGATTTGGTGGCAACTGCAAAAAATTAGCTGTAACAATTTAAGAAATGATACCTGCATTATATGCTATTTTCTTAGGTATTGGTACATTAATCTCTCTTGCTTTCTCTCCCAGATTTCCATTTTGGATGCAAAAAGAAGTATGAATATTGGGATATTTCTCAAACAGTTCAAAAAGTAAGATTTGTTTTTTCCATGCAGCTAGTGCAAGCTATGGATGTGTGAAATTATAGTAGTAGTTCTCATGTTCTCATTATAGATGTAGTTCTCATCAAATTTATTGTATATTGTGCTGTGTTCCTTGTGGAGTTCAATATTCTGCACAGGTTTGTAGTATGTAACTACATTTCATAATCTGTTTTCTAACATGTTTAGTTTTAAGTGCCATTATGACTTAGCACCGAACATTTAGAGTTTGCTACTCTTGATCAGTTGAAGTGAGTTTCCAGGTATAGTTAAGGGGCATCCTTATACCTCATGTAATAAGGCATGAGAGCTGCTTTTCACTGGCTTCCTTTTTTTATAAAGAATTAATAGAAAGGGGTGAGGTGGGGAATTTTTCTTAAGAGCTAGCAGTTTCAGTGTTATCTTTATTCACTGGTAATGTTGCCCTTCAGTAATGGCATCATTGAAAGTGGTATTAGAACAGTCCTGCTGTGGACACTGCTACATAACCTCATTATAATTTGTTTGAGTAGCCCTGGCATGGGGTTTTGGTTCTTTTTAACTATTCACCTTGCAAGTGTTAGAAATGTGTATGCTCAATTGTTTTTTCAAGGTCTGCTGAATCCATCATTGAAGATATTTATCATGGACGAAGTGAGCCCTATGGTTCTGAACTGCTGCATGAATTTCTTAAATTATTACCAGAAGCAGAGGAGGTAAACACTGCTTTTACATGGAACTTATTTTTTGTAGAGTTTTACTGCCTGGGGTTCCGAGATGAAGGTCTGTAAAAGAGGAATCCCAAAGCCTTCCTGAGGCCAAGGGATGGGAAACTGCTGAGTGCAAAGGTTTAACATTCATTTGACATGTGGTATTAAGGTTGCAGTGTAGTCATTCCCTTCACATCAAGTAATTTCACTTACTTGTAAGGTGCTTTTTCATGAAAGTATTGATAAAGGTATTCTTGTTTCTCTGATGTTCCTTACGTTGTACCTTTTGTCCCATAAACATTTAGCAAGACTTGGAACCCTCCTGTGTGCTGAGGTGGGCTGGTGGTGGTGTCAGAGAACTCGGAATCAAAGTATATCCTAATGCAAATTAAGTTTTGCTTCTTGGCATCTGCCTCATGCTTTCCCACTGCAGTGCCTGCAAACTGAATATTGGTAGTCCTATGCTACTGTCTCTTCTCCCTTCTGGTTTGCTGCCTGCTTGGTGCATCTGGCATCTGTCCGCTCCCGCACCTGGGTCGTTGGGTTCCAACAGAACAGAAGGGTTACTGCACTGTGCAGCACCCATAGAATTTGCTAACATGGCTTAGTGTTCCAAAGAAGACATGTTAAGAGGCACAGAATTACCAGCAGCACCTTCTGCAATGTCCCCATACTCACCATATGACCAACATGCAAGTGCTGCTTTCTCCCAGCTCCAACCTTCAAGTCCATTCACATGATTAAAGATGTGAAGCTTCATCGACTGGCCTGGGAGCCCTGCTTAATGATGCAGAGTTCCTTGTCTGCTCACATACTTGCACTGAGCCATTTGTATGTACTTGAGAGAAATCTGTACCACAAACTTGACAAAATTAGCATTAGAATTGCTTGAGTGCTTCACATCAAAGTGATGGCTGAAACCTGGGAAAATTGCTAGTTAATGTCCACATACAGATCAACCTCAACACACATGCTTTACCACTTCAAGGTCATACTGTCAATACACTCTGTTTCCTTTGTGCAGCTGCAAACCTCAGATCCAGTCAACAGCAAAACTTGTATCATTTTGCTGTCGAATATATAATCCTAAATTGGGCTGCTTTTGCAGGGAATCTTGTAAAAACAGTATTGTGTTACTGTATTTGATGAATATACTTTTTGGGGTTGGGGAGTATCAACAGCCTGAAATGTAATTAATCTCAAAAAAAAATAGGTGACATAGTTCTGGGAGCTCAAAACTATTCCCCCTTCCTTCTTTATTTGACTTTCAGTACCTGCTCCTGTATTTGAACAGAATTTATCTCCTTCCTCTGAAAGAGTCAGAGGAGAACAGTAAAAGGAAGTGACTCCTAGTTAGCTTTGTGTAAATTCAGCAAATTAGACTGAAAGAATGGTGTTTTTTCTTCTGTTCTTATTTCTGGTTTAGATCTTGGTTGTTACTTTATGACAAGCAGAAAATCTTTCCAATAATGTACTCCTGTGTGATGTAAATGTTGTAATTCAGCTAGAATTGTAATGTAAGTTGCTGAATTTTATCAGAATTTTATCTGCAGTACTCAGCTAGATGCTTTAGATATCCAGTAGGTTCTGCTAAAAATGAAAAGTTATATTAATTTCCTATTAGATTTTTTGACAACAGGCCCCTCAAGTGGGGTGAGACACTTAAGAAGTGTTTTTAAGAAGACACTTGAGAAATTAATAGAAGAAATCATACAGTGCAGAGGAGTATTAGAAATTAAGGGGCATTAGATGTTAGATTTGTTGGTGTGCCCAAGGGAAGGTTAGAAAGAGGCTTGTTCCCAGTGTACAGGTATTTGTAGGTATTTAATTAGTTCCATGCTTCAGAGATCTCATTGCTGACTGTCAGGAAAGGGAAAGATCCCCTTTCCCTTTGTTATTCTCCCCATATTTGTTTAACTTCTTGGGAGCTTTCTCCTCAAGAGCTGGGGTGGAGGGGCAGGACAGGGAGAAGATCTGAGCGCTAGGGACTGATGCTTCAGCAGGGATGGAAAAATGTTTCAGTGCCTTCACGTCCTACATGCTTCAAGTGTTCAAAGAATAAGTGGGTCCAATAACCAATTTACTGCTGTGGCTCCTAAAATTTTAGTTTAGTCAGGTAAAATGTTCATTCTCTTTAGGAGCTTCAGAACTTTTGTTGTTCATTTTTCTCATTTTTTTTTGGCTGAAATATATGTTCATTGTTCTCCTTGTATGTCCCTTTCCTTTTTTGTTAGTTTATTGTCTGCCTCTTAGTCTGAATACCTAGTCCAAATACTTGGATTAGCGATTCGCCATTTGCTAAGGGGGAAGCCACCAGAACTATACAGTCCTTCTCCACAGGTAAATCATCCAAAATCACTAGAGAGATCAGATGAAGTGGTGTTACTTGTTCTGCTGTTCCCTATTCTGTTTGATGGTCCCTGATTTCTTTCTGATGTGGTGCTTGTATCACATGAGAGAACTTCGACAAAGTGTCATCGCATTGGCCTGTCTCTGCAGAATATTGTACCTGTCCTCATCAAGGGTTCCCTGAGATTACCCTTAGATACTTCCTGTTCTCCTGAAGACCTGCTTTGTTTTTGTAGGGGTTGAGAATTACTCTGGGCAGAGACTTAAGCAGTCAGATCCTAAAAGGTTGGTTGTTATTCAGTTACCAGGGCTAACTGTCTTGGTGTAACCATGGGTGGGCTTCTGCAGTATCTGTTTGTGTACACTTCTTTTCAGCAGCTCAGGTATTTACAGTCCCATTTCCCAATAGCACAGTTCTCTTACAGGTTGGAATGAGAGCCAAGTACTTGGCTCCGCCCCAGTAACTGCGTTTGGAGATGTCATCTACTTTTTCTTTCATACAGTACCATAAACCTTTGGTCTGTGAAAGTGCAGGGACGGGGAGAGAGGAGCACCATTCCTGGTCGTAACTGTACAAGGGGCAACTCTGGACCATCATGTTTCTTCTTTCTTCACCGGCAACCTTTACAGTTTATCTAGTGTGAATATTAACACTGGTGATACCAAGAAGTGTGATACATAGTCACGTTACCTGAATGTGCCCTGGTCACCGGTTTGACGTATGTGACATTTTACATAATCTCAGTCTATATTATTTCAGGCTTCTGATGGACATTCTAGTGTCTTTGAGATGGAACAGCTTTTTGACAGCAGAGGCTAAGTACCCAGGCTAACAAATAGATTTAACATCCATTGTCTTTAAAATAACCTTTTTGCAGTACTGTAACCATAGAATCATAGAATGGTTTGGGTTGGAAAGGACCTTAAGACCATCTAGTTCCAACCCCCCTGCCACGAGCAGGGGCACCTCACACTTGACCATGTTGCTCAAGGCTCTGTCCAACCTGGCCTTGAACACTGCCAGGGATGGAGCATTTACCACTTCTCTGGGCAACCTGTTCCACCATCCTCACAGTAAAGAACTTCTTCCTTACGTTTATATGCAGAAATAGGTCTCAGTGCTAGTAATTTTCTAGCTGTTTTCTATGAAAAATCTGAACAGCTATTAGAGCTGTTGGGATTTTGTGTATAAATGGCAAGTACTGGCTCTTTGGATGTTTTTGTCGAAGTGAATGAGGCCATTATTGAAATATTGGCACCGCTGCGATGTCTTTTGTCAACTGAAAACATTTGGGTATTTTCAAAGGTTTAATTTGAAAAACTTGACAAGTTCTTGAAGCTGGTAAATGTGGAGCTTGCTGCAGGGTTCCACTCAATGTTCAGGGCTCTGGGTGTGGCACCAGCCCAGCCATGATGTGGTTAAAGAAAACAGACCAAGAAAAAGTATAAAAATTCTCCATACATTAATAAGTAAGATACGATCACTGGTTTAGTGTAAGCCATGTTAGAAGTCCTGCAGTTTGTACCTTACTGTGGTTAGCAGTTTTGTAAGAGGAAGAAATGCCTATTTGGAATCTCCTCTGCTTCATCCCTTTTGCAGCTCGTGTGTTGGGTTTTTTTTTTCTAGGGAGCCTTTGTCTTTACTGAAGCAATCACCTTTTCTGCTGTACCACTTCTAAAAAGATTCCTAGCTGTTTCTTAATGACACCCTGTTAAAATGGCTGACAGCTGTCATTTACTGACATCTGACCAAAGCAGAGGAGAAGCTTTATTTTGCTTTTATGTGCTATCATCACACTCTTGAGCAAGCCCACACTGGTAAAAGTTGAGAGAGTCCAGTGTTAAATGAGCTGGAATAGCTAGAATTTGTACTTTAAATACATACAGAAAGGAGCGTATCATAATGCTAATCAGCTTACCCACACACATGCACGCCCAGGTTATCAACACAGTGTTTTAACTTCCTTTATAATGTCTGATGCCTGTCCTTTGCTCATATACTCTGTTTTAAAACCCTAGTCATCTGTCACCTGCTTTACTGGAATTATTTCTGTCTGTCAGCTCTACCCTTATCAAACCATGTTTTTGTAGTTAACTGCCCCGTCGTTTCCTTAGCTAGTGCTGTATGTGGCTACATCCGTCAGTCTCAGCTTTCATCTCCTGCTTCCTTCTTCACCCCTTTGGTAGCTGCAGGTTTTTCTCCTTTTCTTTTGTATCATTTGCTGATAGAGGTTTGCCACTGCCCAGGCATGTGCCCCATGGTGCCTCCCCACCTAATATGTTACCTGCTTTCCCACGTGCCCTTGTAGTTGGATACCACTGTGAAATCTTTTGGGATTTTGGTATTTTTTTTAACTCTCTTTCTTTAGTGTAAATTCTCCCTGAATGTTTGCAGTGGTGTGGAAATAGTAATAAAATAATAGTAATATAATAATAGTAGTATGATAATAGTAATAAGATAATAGTAATAAAAAGAAACCGAACATCAATGGTGATGTTTATTCCTCTGGATTATTGCACTTGGCTTTACTTATTCATCTATAACCTGGGGAATACTTGACTTATCAGAATGCAGGGAAATACTTAATTACAAGCATATATAGGGATGAGTGGTGTAGGGATTTATACTCTTCAAAGATCCTGCATAGGAGTGCAACATACCTATTTGATGCCATAAAGTAAAATCCCACTATTTGTAAGTAAGTGCTGCTGGTAGCTCAAAAATAACTGAGAACTG
>NW_009934120.1:27184-52687 GCF_000696875.1 Nestor notabilis | reverse complement strand
AGGAATGCAGTAGCTTTCCTGTCTGTGAGGAATAACAAGATACTTGCAATAGGCATATCCACTCCAATTGTTCACAAACCAAATCAAAGATCTTTCCCTGTTTCATAACTGTTTTTAAAATGAAGCAAATTACATATGTGAGAACCTTCTGTATCTAAAATCTGATTTAGTGTGCATGGGCATGCATGGACAGTGCCAATGCATATTCCATATACAAATATAATGAAAAATTAAATTAGGAGCTCTGTGCCCAATTTGAGTAATACAGAACTGAGCATACAATGTAATTATGCTCTCTTGCATCTATACATTACACTGCTGTATCTTGGTATGTGCCTGTGTACTGTTGTGGAAAAGATCTTGTTGTGCTTCAGGAGAGGAGGTCAAGGCCTCGTTGTGATTTTAAAATAAAGCACAATTTTTAGCTCTTTTATTCTCAGACTAATTACAAACCTATCTTCTATATCTGTTAACATGATTAGCAGTGAAGATTGTTGTCAATCCCCATAGTTTCTTTGCAGTTCTTGGCTGCATTTGGTACTTGAATTTGACCCCCACTTCTAAGAGACGTCAGAGAATCTCAGTTCTCTTTGGGAGGACTTGGACAATTTGGCTGCAGAGAGAAAAGCCAATCCCACAGGCTTTTGATTAGCCTCCCTTGGAGCGTGTAGGGGCAGCCACCCAAAATATGTTTCAGTAATTTTTAGCTTTAGGGTTCAGAAGCAGTTTTAGTTTATAGGTAGTGTCAATGTATTTTTTTCTGGTTCATGGTGAGATAACTAGTATTTTTCAATTATGAAATTTGTAATAAAGAGGGAACACAAAGTAAATCGTTGTCCCAACTTTGCATTAGCAATTCCCCAGACTATTTACTGTTTTGCTGCCATGTTAACAGCAGATTTAGTCTCCTGTGCCGAAAACTTAAGACATGTATGGAGAATCAGGCAATGGACTGCTGAATTCCAGGATGAAAAGGACCTTATAACTCTCTTGTGTTCTGTTTTGTCCATTTGTGGAATAGATCACTATCCTTCGCCTTGCTTGGGTTTTGGCTTGTCAAGTGCTACTTCTTTTGGATGTCTAAGGCAAAGAGAGGGTGGGTAAGATGGGCTGGCAAAAATATAACCAGGTGACAGTGACCACATCTTTGTTTTAAGGCTAATTACACCAACTGTCTTTGGGTTGATACTGCCCAAAGCTTTTTGCATTGTGACATTCACACCCCATTCTACCCACTCGAAGGCAGCCTCATCAGTGTTTTCTGTTGTGTGTATATAGGGAAGTTTCTCCTCTGGATGAATTCTGGGATTTAGTGCTTCCTTGTACTACTCCAGACATTTTTATTAATATAATAGCATAGCAGAAAGAGGATTTCATCCAGTGTCTGTAAAAGTAACATTCCATATAGATAACATTGATTGCTACTTACTGTCAAAGTGTATTTAAGTATAGTACTGGTAGCATTAATAAGTTGATATTCCTGTGAGTATCTCAGGATCTCTTGTTTTGTGCATTTAAATCTTAAAACTGCATCTTTCTGTGGTTTATGTGATATTAATTTTGGTAATTTGGGGTGGCTTTTTTGGTGAGCTGCTTTTCTTTTCTATTCCTCCTCCCCCAGCCCCCCAAATCTGAATTCCTGTCTTTTGTTCAGGCAAACTTTGATATTTGCAGCATACTAAAATGAGGTTGGAAAGCTTGCAGTTTTTGTTATTTAGGTGGCAGACCACTATTTTTTTGGAAGCTAGGTTAAAGAACACCTGCAAAGACAGATAGTAGATGTCTCCCACTGCCCACTTCATGATGTTTGCTTGGTCTCGGTTTGTTCCTTGCTCGTTTAACATTCTAGAAATATCAGGAATGTCAAGTCTGGTCTTTCCTGTTTTTTGTTGGCAGACTTCTTGAATGACTCTAAATAAGGAGTTTTCTCAGGCCTCAAAAAGATGGGTATGCTGTTTATCTTCAGAAGGAGCTTTTGTCTGAGTGTCATGAGTTAAAAGAGGGGGGGTGTGTGTGTGTGTGTTAGTTAGGAAAAGGAGTTAGATAGCCCGTATCAAGATTGCTCTTTGATTTAGAATTCTTTTTCTGGGTCATAAGGTGGGTTGTTAGTTTTGGTGGTTTTTTTGTTTTCTTGTTTGTTTGTTTTTGAAAAGCAGGTGTATTTCTATTCTAGGTTTTATTTTTAATTTTTGTTTTTCTTAATGTGCTCTTAACATGTCTATTACTTAATGATAAAGAAAAGAATCCTTTTCTTCTGCTAGTCCAGAATTTATTTTAAATCCCTGATTTAGCATAGCGTTTGTTGTTTTCCACTACAAATCAGTTATTTTTCTGCTTTCACAGTAAAAAAAGTGATGAATTTGGAGCCTGATGCTTTAAAAAACCTGTGGATATCCTGCTAAATCATGGCAACCTGGTAACTGTTGATGCCCTGATGTGGTGTGCCTCTTTCCAAGATAGCTTAATATGCTTTCTATAACTGATGACTCTGTAAATGTGGTTGCAAATGGGCTTTAAGTCCTTACAAAAGGAAGGATGGTGGCTAGTGTGTAGATCAGTGGAAACATACAACTGATACTGGGTGTGAACTTGTTGGTTGAATGAAGAAATACTGTAACTGAGAGTGAGTGCTGCTTTTGGACACAGTTGCTGTGTTGGAATATGTGGAAGAAATTCCAGTTACACTTAAACATATGTGCATGTATTTTCCAGTTCTTCTGTATAAACAAATAGTAAGTATGTGGGCAGATCAGTGGCTTCCAGATCATGCAAATATATGGATTTTGGTGGAGCTGGGAAGGAAGATTGACAAAATTAATGCAGTGATATTTTCTTTGCATGTAAATGGTTTTCTCAAAGTACTGACAATAAGTAATTAAAATGCAAGATTGTGTTTCTCTTTAAAATACTTCATATGAATGAAAATACAAACTCAAGATCATGAGGTTTGCCCCTTAAGAGAGGTTTAGAGGAAATAGTTGAAGTAAGTATCTGGTAAACCCATAACTTAAACCGTAACTGCATTGTGCCAGAGAGATCTAGGCAGTCCTATGCTGGAAATGCTGAACACTTTAAGCTATGCCCAAGCATATATTACGGTTTTGGAGTCAAGGATCATTTGTGCAGATTATCACTTAAGCAACTATTTACTGAGCAAACAGCTAAAGAATACCAGATCAACCAGTCAGAAAGAAAAGAATCCGTTCTTGTGAGGAAACTGAAACAACAGTGTCCTAAACATGGTGATTAGAATGATCATTGATCAGAAATCGGAAAACATTGATCAGAATCACCAATCAGAACAGCAGCATTGTATTTTCTTAACACTGGGATGTGTAGCTAGGTTTTGGGGAGAAGAGTGATGTTACTGTGCTTACTTTTTTGTGATTGAGGTGTGTGCAAATTATAGGAGCTTGGACAGTGAAGCCATCCGGTCAGTCACTCAGTGGACTCTCTAATGCTTCCTGTTAAATTCACTGCTTTTCAAGATGTTTCCTTCCAAAGTCAAGTTAATCTTGACCTTTGAAAAAATTCTTTGCTAGTGTTTTTTTCTCTTTTCTAGGTCAAGAAATTAAAAGCCTTTGATGGAGATGTATCAAAACTGTCTCAAGCTGATTCCTTCATGTATTTACTAATCCAGGTGCCAAAGTAAGGAGATAGTAGGTTTATTCTGTTCATGATAATTGTTCTCTTTTGGCTGTCAGTTCTAAACCTGTTTGCTTGTGTGCTCCAGCTACGCTCTTAGGATTGAAGCCATGGTGCTTGAGAGGGAATTCTCACCCTCCTGTGCTTCTCTACAGGATGACATGAAAATTATAAGACGAGCAACAAAAGGTAATTAAGCATGTTGGGACATGCATAATACTCTTGTTTTTGTTAGCATGTTAATTAGTCTGCATTAGGAAGACTAGAGCTTGAATTTCAGGTACCTTAGCTATTAAAAAGAAGCTAACTCCCCTCTGACAGATGCCATCAGGGTGTGCCTGGCAAATCTTTGCTTCCAAAATCAAAAATCTGGAGACTTTGGATACACTAGCAATGAGTTCATGACCAAAGCCTACAAGCAGCTTATCCAGACCTGACAGAAGCAAAGGTGTCCATGGCTAGATTAGGATAAATTGTCTTCTGAGTACAGTTTGCTCATTCATGCATTGCTGTGTCTTTGGATGCAGTTTTTACACCCCTCTGCTCACTCTTTCAGAGATCTATAGAGAAAATCATTGTATCATGTCCAAATTCCTCTGTATGCCATTGCCTTTTGAGGTGGCAGTATTGCTGGGCTGAAATCTTTGTTGTGGAGACCTAATGCTATTCCTTTGCTTTCTGTTTTTGTTCTCTGTGTTTCTCTACATTTCTCTCTTGTTCTCTACATTTCACAAGTTTTGAAATGCTGCAGCTGGTTATTTGTAAGGTAATCTGGTGTCTTTTACTCTGCAGGAAAACAATTCGTTCCTGATTTCAGCTAAACGTTAATGCTGACTTTTTCAAATGCTCCGAGTGTCCATTTCTCCTGTTCCTCAATATGAAATTCCTATTCATGCTGGCAGGTTTTTTTGACAGGCTACTAGAGCACTGTTTAAACTGCTTCTGGTGGTATAAAAGGTGCAGAAGTAAAAATATTCAGCTGTGAGCACTGGTGCTTACGACCGTCATTTCTAGTGAAAGGGAAGGGAGAAAAGCCTGGTGTCAGAAAAATGTCTTTGCTTAGGCTGAGGTTTGAGTTTGGTCTTTTATTGGGATCTCTCTAAATCACCGTTCTTTGTGTTTTGAGCAGCAGACATACGTGAGGGAATCTGTTATGTATAAAAGCAGCCGCACCCTCTTGCCCTTCATGTCCTTCACTGAGGACATCTGTGAACTGATTAATTCATTCTGTCCAGAGGAGAGACACTTTGGTCTCCACCTCCTGCATCAGGCCAGCCATGCAAATCAGACTGACTGGGCTTCCCTGTTTTCAGTCCACTTGTGTCATGTGCTCTTCTCCATTTGGTGTTTTCACTTCAGGGTTTGTTGATAGCCCGAAGTCATTTAGGAATTATGTCTACTTTTCTATTCCTGTCTCCTGTGTTTCTTCCCTTGTAATTAAGCTGAGAGAATATTTACTTAAATTCTAACGCTGATAATCACTAGGGGTTAAGATGGTCTAAGTAGCCTGATGGATTCTCATCTAGCCTGCAAATGGAGGTATCTCATAGTGATGCTGAGCATGCTCTTACTATGCAAAATTTCAGAAGTTGCCCTCTTGGCCTTACTAAAGTTGGTGTTCTCTTCTGTATTGTCTCTTCTTTCTTTCTTGCTTCCTCACCTATAGCTTGTTAGATCAAAGGTTATTTAATTAGTTGTATGTTTTTTGGCTGATAATACTGAAATCCAAAGATACAAGGGCTGTCTGCTTCCAAAATGATAGGTTAGTGTATTGTGCTGCTGAACAATCAGATGCAGGATAGATGAGAGAATGTGAACTTCGAAGCAAAAATAGTTTTTAAAAGTATTTACGCTGCAATCAAAAGGATTTCACCTATTATCATCAGAGTAAAATACAGTATCTTACATTAGAGCCAGCTCTTGTTATTTTTCTTGCTTTGTGAGCACTTGCAAATTTGGAGTTATTTGGTTTGCTGTGCCACTTGTGTAATGCTAACTTATTAACTCTTTACAGTTCTGAATTTCTGTATCTCATTTCTAAGGCAATCCATCTGGTGACTTTCAAGCACATGTATTCGTTTGTGTTCATATGTGGCTGGGTGAAAAGGTGTATGAATTCAGATAGAGCACTACTGTGCATTTTGGAAAAAATGGAAGGATGTACAAAACAGGCTTCTGTGATGGAAAAGCTTTAAAAGGTAGTTTTGTTCCATTAGACTATTAGCATCACACTGAATGCAACAGTGCTAAATCATCTTTGACGCGACTGAAGTAAAATAAATGCAGCTCTGAGTTGGTGATCATACAGAAATAAAATTATGATTCATAGTTGGAGTGGGATAAGCAAGGAAAATTTAAACATTGCCTGTTATCTTTTCGGGCCTGGTGGCTAAGTCTCCCAAAAAGAGAATAATTGCTTAAAAGCCCAATCCCGGCAGATGGCAAATGGATCTTGCTGGGTGCCAAACACTTGCCTCACACTGTAATTAGTAGGTGGTGAGGATACTTAACCACTTGTATAAGACACGTTGCACATTGCAGAATTAGGCCCAAAATGTTTGTTAGCGGTTGTCTGCTACTGTTAGGGGGTTACCTTGGAAGTATTACACTTGCTAAGCTAAAGTCTGAACCTATACTTGAGGTTTGTCAACCGTGCTTGTGAATTTGAATTTTATAGTACCATTTATTTTCCCCATGACCTTTTCCATCTGTTGTAGTTTCCTGTTAAAATAGAAGTTTTCACCTTTAAGAGCTTGAGATGAAGAAGAGTTTGGTAACTGACTGTGTATATTTCTAAGCAAACAATTGTTAGACAGTAATTTTCTTGTTCCTTCCAGAGTTAATGACTTGTGAGGAACTGCATTCCATATTGCACTTGGTCCTTCAGGCTGGGAATATTATGAATGCAGTAAGTGACATCCAAAATGGACCAGACTTCCTTGTTAGTATTGCTGTCCACTGATGTCACACCTCAGCTGTTTGCTCTTTTCTTTTTCAGGGAGGTTATGCTGGCAATGCTGTTGGGTTTAAACTGTCCTCACTGCTCAAGCTGGCGGACACGAAAGCAAACAAACCTGGGATGAGTCTGCTCCATTTTGTTGCTCTGGTATAGAGAAGCTGTTTTGTTGGTATAAGCAACTGCTACAGTTGTATAGCCATAGCTGATAGACAATAGAAGGGGCCATGTGCTTCAGAAAAAGCAGCTTTTTTATAGTTTTGATCCAAATCTTCACCTTTCTCCTCCTGCCACAAAATTCAGCTGTTTACGTATGTCTGGTCATCTTATCCAGGAACACATAGAAAACTGAAGTTTTTTATATCATGTAAAAGCTTGCCTTCATCTAACTTCCTCATTGTAGTTTTTATTGTCCTGAAATCTTAAACTGTGGAAATGGCTTATTTTGATAAATACTCGTTCAATCTTCTTGTTGAATCTTTTGAGCAGCATTACTGGTAGGGGGTGTTTTTCCTCTGACTTCTTTCTTTTTAAAGCTGCTGCAGCCATTTTTCAAGTTATTTTTTCTTCCTTTCAAACTTTCAGAATTTCATCATTCTGAAGGAAAATTTAAACAAGGGAATTTCAGAAGGGTGAGAATTTAAATGCCTCTATTTGTGACTTGGTTATCTGTGTACAAACTGGCTTAACAGATTTCCAGTCAGCTAACAATAGGGTATTAATTGGTGTTTGTGCAGGAAACATAGTATTGGCTGAAACAATGGGCATCAGTAAATTGCTCTTTCTCTGACATTCCCTATTAATACATGACTTGTGTTTGTTGGCAGAAGCAGCTATTATTGGACACTGGGAAGTGGAAGCTGTTGTTTAAAGTTTCCAGTTGTGATCCCTGCCTTTTGTTAAAGGGTGTCCTCTCTCAGTTGTGTTAGGATTGGATGGGAAGAAAAACAGTGCAGGAGAGAAACCTTTAAGTGCCCTCCCAGAGGCTTTAGACTTGCTGGGCTTAGGGACTTTGGCGTGGTGGTGGAATGTTAATGGATTGTGTGTATTTTGGTTTTGTTCTGTTTGTTTCAGGAAGCCCAGAAGAAAGATGCTGCTCTTCTCAACTTCTCAGAAAAAATTAGGGATGTTCACGATGCCGCCAGGTAAATCAAAAGAAAACTGAGAACTTGTGGTAAAACTGACTTATTTGTGTTCTTATTTGTGAAGCAGTGAGGCTTATTCAGAGAAGTCTTGGCACAAAACCTGAGGTCTTTACAGATGTTTACTATAGCTTTGAGGGCTTCATTTCCATTTGCTAGCAGAAGTATGCCTGCAATGTGCCTTCAGGTATGAGGGGGTTTATGACATGATCTCCATGGTTTATTGGTAGTTTTGTCTCTGTCAAATACATGTGCATGTGTGTTACTTTTGAGGGATTGAAATAAAAGCATGTTACTGTTTCTTCTTAAACCAACTTTCATCTGTCTCTGAGCAGGCTACAGTACTTTTCCAGATACGGTACCAGGTACAGGTACTGACCCTGGCTTCTGTTAGACTCTTTGTGATATTTTATTTGCTTCTCCATTTCTGTCTTGGATGGAAAATCTGAAGGGCTTGGGGTTCTTTATTGTTTTCATCCTAAAGTCTCTAGCTGCATCATTTCAAACTGAACCTGATTCATACCTTGTTAACTGTACTTGCTTTTTTGAGACCTTTTTAGCGTGATCTAAAACCCAAAACTCAACTAGCAATGCTGGGGTTCTATTCCCAGTTTTGCTACTTCCTTAACTCCTGAGCTTTGGGCAATCTATTTACATTCTTCTCCCAGCTGTTAAATGGATCCAGTCTTTTAGCTGATGCAGGGCTAAGTAACGTCTGCAAAGGAGACCAGAATCTTCTGAGGAAAGGAGTGGCCATGGAGTTGATCAGAAGATTTTTGAGGGACCACCTGTGTGGCTCTCTGCCATCCAACCTACACACCTTTCTGACAGTCTGCCTTGTGGCCTGCTGGGGAATGTGGCTTCCCTCAGCATGCAAGCCCCCTGGCAAACAGCAGGGGAACAGGCAGAATCCCAAACCTGGCCATATTTTTGCTAGCCACTTTGTTCTTTGATCACATTTGTTAATGCTGAACAGCTTCTGTTGTAAATCACACTGAAATTTATTCAGGGAATGCACTCTGTACAGGAAAATGAAATAAAATGAAATGCTTGTCTCACCATCGGGCATGAGGAATATCTTTATTGGAGACAACTGTCATATGCAAGTTGGTCATAAATCCTCCCAATTAGAGCATGTTAAAACAACCACCATTATGTTCTTTTTTTCTTATTGTCTTGCCTTCTTCACTTGTAGGCCATCCTCTTCCTCCTTCACAGGCAGAAAAACATAGCCTGTATCTTCTACTGCTTTTCTTATTTGCAAAAACAGCCATGATCTGCCCAGAACAGGGAACTAACCTTTGCAGATGAAGTAAGCAGAGAAAAACCAGCACACATTATATTAATTTGTGTGTGCACTGACCAACTTCTGCATGCTGTCACCATCCGCTGCCACGTGCGCTTTGTTCAGTCTGCCACATATTATTCAGCTTTACTGTTTTAAGTCATGCTGCTGGTAAAATGACCTTAGTTTGGAGCATGTGTACAGTTTTTCATTTTTATCATTTTGGAGGCTGTCGTGCTTCAACTCCTAGGCAAAGCTCGGTTCCCCTGTGAAGGAAATGCCATAGATTGAGAAGCACTTACCCTCAGACTGAGAGATTTGGGTGGGAGCTCCTATTGTATGGCATGTGGATCTCACAGGATAAAGCTTAGACTACATCAGATCAGAGCTCTTCCCTGTGGTCTTCGATTTTTGAGTTACCTCTCTACGGGAGCAGGTCGACTGCTGATATTTGATAGAAGGATGAATGTTACAGCTGCTGGGTTGAGACTGTGTAGGCTGCTTAGAAGAACGTAACGTGCAATTTCACGATGCCAAACGCTACTGCCAAAATGGGTAGTCGTGTCTGGCAATCCCTTGTGACCCCTTTTTTACGCCAGCTCCTGCACTTGAACAGTCATCTAATCAGCTGGACCAAGCAAATGATCCATCTGGGAGCAACTTGTTTTTTCCCTTTCCTAGGTTGATTTTCGGTATACAGGTATGACTGGCCATCTAGAAATGAGTGCGAGCAGAAGCACCAGGGAGTGAAAAGGAACACCTAGTCAGAGGCAGGGTGGCATTCCCCTTTCTCATGGTAAAGGGGTAGGACTGGCTGGACTTCATGGTGAAACCACACCCCATGGGAATCTTTTCAGGTTGCAAATAAGAAGAAATGTGCTTATCTCTCTTCTAACTTTCAGTGTCTGCTCTGGAAAGATTTCCTGAACAGGCAGGTCTTGTTTGATAGTCAGGTTGCACCTCATGCTAAACATCCATTTTTGAAGCATATTGTGGCTAACCTGTAGGCAATTCCTTCCCCCTCAATAAGCATTCTCTGTATGTGCTATTTTTAGGTTATCCATTGATAACATAGAAGCAGAGCTCCACTCGCTGTCTTTCAAGGCAAGATCTGTTAAAGACAGCATTCGGCGAGACCCAAAACTCTTTCACCAGATGGAAAGCTTTCTCCAGGTTTGTAGGAGATCTCTGTTAATGTGTTCTTGTTGCCTGAGTACAGGAGCATTCCTCAGCTGAATGTAATTTGTGTGGACATGTTAATAAACAGAAGCGTTGTTTTAATATGCCTAACCCTATCAGTTGTACAGAGGTGTTCCAGCTACATGCTGTTAGCCAAGTAAGAGTGTTGGAAGGACTGTGTTCTTACAGGGAGGGATATTGAGTGTACATTGCCCAAGGCTTGTTAGGCAAGTGTGTTTAATGCCTGTGAAATGACTGATGAAGATCAGTGGTTAAGATAGAAGACAATTTGGATTGGTCACTAGTTTTGTACTTCACAGCTGCCCAAAACATAGTATCTGCCTGTTACGTTATACTGGGGCATGCCAGTTTTAGCTGAGGCTGTGCTATCATAAGAATCCTAATGTTGGGTGACTGAAGAGATATTGTTGGAAGCTGGAAGGTTAAGGGGCTATTTTCTCTACTTATTTACCCTTAGCACAGAGTGTAGTGTTCTGAGCCATATCATTACTTCTGTGTGGGTTCTGCTTTTCTTTTTTAGTACTGCAGCCACTTTATAGACATGAATGTGTATAGCACTTTGAAGCAGAGTTCTGGTATTTTCCGAGTATGTGGTGATGCCTGGAGAAATACATATTATACTTCAATTAAACCATTTTTCTGTTTCACACTGTAGATAATTATTAAAGTAAGGAAGCAGGTGTTGATCTGGAATTTAACCCGCCCTGATTTTCAACTTGCAAATGTAGTTAATAGTCCCTGCAGTTTTTCAGGAGATGAGAAGCTGATGAAGAAAGGGGCTGGTTAAGATTGAAATACCTGTCCTCGTGCACTCCGAATTGTTGGCTTTTATCCATTGCACCCAGACTCTTTAATGTTATGTTCTAACATGTTTGGGATTTTTTTTTTTAAATTTGATAGCTGGTTTTATGTAACGCTACAACCTTGTTCAGGCCACATTCCAAAAGAAACGTTGGGGAAAAAAATCATTTTACAAATGCATACCTTACATAAACACTTCCGGTTTTTGTTTCTAAATTACAGGTGATAACCAAGCTGATTTAAAAGTCAGCTTTCATTATCTCAACCTTGTGAATAAATTGCTGAAATAAGTGGGAGGAACTAATTTTCTATGGATGCTTTTATCAATTGTCCAGTTTACCTTCGGTCTATCTTCCTATTGGGCACTTCTTTTTAAGACTAACAAGGTTTGTTGCTACTCTCCTGCCATAATTTGCCATGTAACTTTCTGACAGAAGGTTTGGCTTAAATGGTCACCAGTACCTCCAGCTGCCTATTCCCACCCTGGTGCTGCAGTGACAAAAGTATTTAGGTGATCATGAGTTAGACATTGTCAGAGAACTGGTTTGTCTAAAGATTTTCTCCCTGGGTTGCTCAGAGCTACAGGTGTTCTCAGCTCTGGGTTTGTGCGGGATGGGAGTGAATGGCTGGTGGTGTAGATAAGGGGAAACAGAGGGGCAACTGCTCAAAGTGTTTTAAGCAGTTCTGCTGCTCAAAGTCTAACCACAGCCTTATTCTCTTCCTCCTGAATCTTTTTCTACTAATCTACTCTAAACATGACTGTAAATCTCTACACTTACGATTCAAAGTGCTACTTTACAGGGACGTTTTCTGGTTGTCTTAAAATGCACTTATTTCCTTTTGACTGTGCTGAAATGACACATTTTCTTTTTTTAGTAGGAGTTCACCTTCAGACTGTTAATTTCTTGGGCTCTGTAACAGCTCCTGGGTTGGAACATAAATTTTATAAGTTCCTAATATATACATAGAATCATAGAATAGTTAGGGTTGGAAAGGACCTTAAGATCATCTAGTTCCAACCCCCCTGCCATGTGCAGGGACATGACCTGTTGTGACTTTAATTTTTCTATCTGGTTCATGCCATATATGTTTTGGGGTTGGGTTTGTTTTTTTTTTTTTGCTACAGTTTGCTGTAAGACATCTAAAGGAGCTTGAACACCAGAAACAAGAATTACAAAAGGAGGGAAATGCTCTTATTGACTTTTTCTGTGAAGACAAAGAAACTATGAAGTTGGATGAATGTTTCCAGATATTCAGGGACTTCTGCATAAGATTCAACAAGGCTGTTAAGGTAAGAGCACTGAATGAGATTCTTACACATTGCTCACATGAATTAAGTTATTTTTCTGCTTAAAGGGACATTTTATATCTAGTGATATTTGACATATTTGCTCGAATGGCTACAGCAAACTGCCCTCTTGTAGGCATTTCTTGCCATAAACCAGGTGGGAAATGGTCATAGTGCCCAGCACTCTGTGCAGTCCCATTGCTCTGCATCTTCTGCTGCAGGTGACTAGACCACTGAGATGATTCGTCAGGGTAGTCTATTCGCCAGCTTGTAAGTGGGCTCCTTCCTCCTGTTGTGGTGAGAAGGCTGGTGATTGCTAAGATGAACAGTGAGACAGATTGCACAGACTTTCCGACTAGTGCTCAGTGTTTAGCCCTTGGACTGGTAGTGTTAGATTACTGGAAAGACCTTAAGATGTGGCACCCCATTACATGTTACATGGGCATACCAGCCTGAATCAGCACTAGCTCAAGCTCTCCACTGCCCTCCTTTACATAGCTAGGCACACTTTGCCAAGTAAAGTAAGGGCTGTGTATTCTACTTTGTTCTTTTAAATGCTTATTGTGGGTGAAAACTCTTAAGGCCTACAGAAGCAAGATACCTCATCCGCAGTGTCACTATTCATTTGCAAAATACCCTGAATTGGTCCCAAATAATGCAAAAAATATACTAAGATGAAGGAGCAATATTGGCATTGGCTACAGTTTTGGTTCAGCAAAGTCTGCCTATTGTTACAAGTATTTTTTAGGCCTTTATAAATAGCATGAATTAGATAGATCTAGACATTGCTTTATTTTTCTTCCTTATGCAGTCTGCATTTGACAGCACTTTGTATAGGAGCTTTAGTTCAGAAAAGAGAGAACAGTCCTGATTTATAGCAAGCTGACAGGATGTTCAGCTAACATGCCTGTTGTACCATCAGCTTGCCTAACCTCTACCACCCAAGACAGCACATAGTTATGCATCTATGTGAACATTATACAAACATATAAAACCAAATAGTGGTAAGTATTGCAAGCATTTTGGTGAGAGATGACTTCTTGCATATATGTTCGATTATTTGGGATTGGGGATTTAATTCGTAGTCACACATTACAAGTGGTTGTTGAATAGCTATTACTTCAAGGTCCAATGGTAATTTTTCTTCCTCTCTCTGTACTAAGTAGTTACACTAAAGATGGCAAATTAGCCTCTTATTTGCAAATAATGAGAAGATTGGCTTACTAGGTATTTCGTGGGTTTAACTTCTGTCCCTACAAAATTAACAGAACAATTCAGACTGAAGATTGCGGTTCTGACAAATGACTGTGATGTGTTGCCTGCACAGCCAGCAGTCTAAAATGGTGGCTTATACCACAATGGCCATGTGCATGTATTTCAAATGCTTAAACATTTTTTGCAATTTTTTAACATGTCTTTGTATACTTAAAATAGATTTTTATTTCTTTTTTCATTTGACTAAAATCTCTCAGAGCATATTTTGGGTGAGGTTAAAATGTTCTGTGTCTAACATGGAATATAAGAATAATATCTACAACTATTTTTATCCATTTCTGTTCACAATGGGATATTTAAAGTTGAGCTTTAGCATTTGGCAAGAATTCATTCGGTAATTCCATACCTGAAAGAAAGCTCCATGCCACAGCCATTTTTTCTGCAAGTTTTTTTCTTTATCCTTTCTTAGGTGTTCAGGTTTGTTAGGTCTCTTAATGCGTCTTGTCTTTCACAGACCAGTGTAGTCTCAAATCCACTTTAAGAGGTGTAGATTAACCCATTCATCAAAAAGAGCTTCAGCATTAGGCTTCTGTTTACTGAAAGCTTTCAGGCAACTTTTCCTAGTTGTGCAGCTCTTCTGTTGTCACAACAATGGGAATATCAAACTAGACAGTGCTTCAGACAAATATAGGTGTGGGGTTTTATAAACAGTGTGTCATTGCTCAGAACAGATTAAATAACATGCTGGAAAATAATGTGTTTTTTGAATCCTCTGTCAAGACTAGCCTCCCTCTTTCTTCTGCTACAGCTATACTGGCTTTAGAAAACCAGGCTCTCAGTTTCAGACAAGAACCTGGAAAGTTCAACCAAAGGTTCAGCTAGATTAAATCTGAAGCCTAGAGGTGACAGTTAAAAGGATGATATTTGCAGTAATCTACTGCTAATGATTTTAGTAAACAGGTGTTACTGTGTTGTCTTTCAAACACAAACTACCTCTTCCTATGGCATCCTGAACCAAAACTCCTTAGCCTAGCTGCCAAAATCTCCAGCCTGCCCTGGGCAACTTCTATGCAATAGTTGTCAGTTTTTGAAGCCAACAGTGAATATGAGATCCAAAGCTGGAATGAAGTATTGATTAATGGTCCTTGGGGGGTTCAGTTGAAGTCTAAGTAATGATTGTAAGGCATTGTGTAAACTTCTGTTTGCTTTCATATGCAATTAAGTAATGTCTTTCCACAACATTTCCAATCCCTAATGTTTGAGTCAGAGATAAGTAGCGCCCTGTAGACACTGCACTTGCTGAGGAACAATTGCAGTTGTAATACAGGAGGATGGAAGGAACACATTGGCTGTGTGCTCGTCAGACAAGTTTGTCTTAAAATATGAATGTAATGATTAGGTAGAGCTTTACTCGCCTGATGAAACTGCCAACTTAAAACTTAGTGGGGACTTGAAGCTCTCTATTTTATTGCAGGAACTCTTTTGCTGGACTTGATATCTACTTGGGTTTGATGGGTCACATTCTTGGTCTCTGCAGGGACTTGCACATTTTTTTCTGTTGTTGACCAGGGTGATGTGTTGCCAGCATTAGTTACACTGGGAGCTGCTCTCCGTACAGTTAATGGTTGTGGGCTGTGGGTGCCATTGTGGTTTAGTGTGTGTATGTGTTGGGGGTTGAGGCAGGGTGATACCAATAAGAGCTAACATTGATGGGAAGAAATAAAAAGGAAGGTAAAGGAGTGTGACTTGTTCTCATGCATAGGACACTTCCTCTGAGATGTGTTTATGCTTTTCCTCATCAGGAAAACAGGGAACGAGAGATCCAGGAACTTCATAACCTGCAAAGGCGAAAGGAGCTGGAGGAGAAGCGTCGATCCTGGGCAGCTGGAGAGCTTGGGAGCTTTGGGCGGAGCAGCAGTGAAAATGATGTGGAGATGTTGGCCAAAAAAGGACTTGAAGAATTTCTTCCCTTCTTGCAGCAGAGACCACAAAGCCCTTCATACAGAAACCCCAATTCTAGACGCTCTCGACTTTCCTTGGGGATTACTGCAGACAGGGAGTTGCAGAGTTTCCTGGAAATCTCAAAAGATGAGGATCCAAACAAGTTTAACAGCCTTCCGCGTGCGAATACCCGACAAGCAAGACCAAATGCAGCCTGGACTGAATCCAAAGAAACGAGAGATCTCAACTTAAATACACTGCGCTTAGACCAACAGTCTGAAATCAAAGTGAAAAGTGGTGGCCTACTGCAGGTGCCTCCAGCTCAGCCCAGTCACTTCAGTGGCTCAACTGGTCCTGGTGCCCGTTACTCACAAACAAGCACCAACTACAACATGCACAATGCCAATGTGTCCTGCGAGGAGTCCACAGATATAAATGCTCTGGCCCTTGCAATTGAGGAGCGTGAACTTGTTAAAGGATTACATAAGTTTGATATTCAAGGAGCAAAGCCTGCAGAGGAAACACCTTTAATCTATTTGGAGGATGCTGGTGGAACAGACTTGGAGACTCTAGATGATCTAAGCTTTCATTCCCTTAGCACTGCCGATGATGACCTGCCTCCAGCTTGCAGAAGTTCCAGAGAGGCCCATGACCATAAAGCCAAAGCAGTAGGTTGCAAGAGTGAAGCTTCAGAGCCCAGCAGCGGCAGCCCCATATCTATGGATACAAGCGTTTCGGGAAGTAGGGAAGATGGGCCAATGTTCTACGTGTCAGACACAACGACTGATTGTTCTTTGACACTGGACTCTGAAGAGGGAAATGATTTTAAATCTGCAGGCAATGAAATAAGAAGTGGGGCTTGCAAAGCACGCTCTTCTGGGTATAATGCTCAATACAGGGCTAGAACATTCTTCTCAAACCTGAATTCTGCTTCTGCCAAGGATCTTCACTCTTTGGCAAATGATAAGGATGAGGCCAATAGCAAGCACGCCCTTCCTAAAGAAAAGCCCATAAAAAATAAAGACTCAGCAGGACCAAAGAGAAACTCTCTGAAAGATAGATCTCCAAGCTCCTCAAAATCCAGTGGCACTCGCTCCAGCCACACAGCTGCCTCCAGACCTGTAAGAACTTTGAATGCCTCTGAGAATGAAAGTATGAGGAAGGTGGTGCCCATTTCTCGGTCAAACAGAGCACTGAGCAGTGTGAAAAAGCCGGAAGCCAAGCCAGCACCTCGTGAAACTAGTACAGTGGAAAGCCGGCTCTCTTATCGCAGCTCTGTCCGAGGCACAACAGACACACTGCCAAGAAGTCCTTACAGGCACAGCATGTCGGTAGAAGAGCCAAAGTTACAAAGAGGCACTTTCACCTCGAGCAGTGCCCATTTTGAGAGGGACAGAGTCTCTCTTAAGAAGCCAAGCTCTAAACCTGTTAGGAGTAATGTCAAATCAAAGACAGATGAAATGAAGATGTGTCGCTCCAGTGTAAAACCCCAGACCCCTACAGATGACACCAAGGTTGCCACAGTCAGTGTTCCCAAAACAACATCTGCTGTCCCAAACTTTGCGAGGAATACAGTGGCTTCTTCTTCGAAGCGTGCGAAAGTGGATCTATCTACTTCATCCAAGCCTCCAACCATCACAAGGTCTGTGTCCCAGAGGCTGCCTAAAGCAAAGCCAGCAGCGACCTCTGATGATCCCAGTCCAAAGGAGAACAGTGTGAGTACCTTAAAGAGAGCAAGTAGTGCCAGAGTGGTTGGAAGAAGCATCCTGCAGGGAGAAGCTGTCAGCACTAAAGTAGAGCCTGCACCAAAGGAGCAAGGGGCAGGGGAGAAGGCCTCTCTTAAACTGAAAGATGCAAACCGGACTGCGATTGGTAAAATACTGAAGCCGTTACTGAAATAAGGGAGAGGGTTTTTCTCAGTCTTGGAATGTGAACACTTGTTCAAGCACTGGATGTCTGTATGGTCAAATTCCTTGAAACAGTAACATTGCTGATAAGCATCATCATGTGCTCATTGAAACACAGCACACCTTTGGAAAAGGGCAAGTAGTTGTGTTCTGGTCTAAATCCTTTTTTATGAATTTGAATGTATTTGAAGCTACTGTGATGGCATGTGAGCAGTTCCTCCTTTCTGCTAGACAGGAGGCTTATTCTCCAAGAACGTGGCAGCATTGTCTTGCATGCACAAGTACCAGCAAACCTGTGCATATTTGTCATACAGAAGGTCGCCAAAAGCCAAAATGTTTAAGAAGTTAAACTACAAGATGAAATGCTTTGTGACAGAAAACATGGATGAAGGCCAGTTTTTGTGTACATAAGATTCTCCGTAAGACTCAAGCCTTTGTGCGGGTTGATTCCTTATTTGATGTCAAAGTGAATCCTGTGGAACAGTACTGAAAACGAACTTAGGTGATTGTGCTTTCCTTTGCTTTCAGTTCCTTGGATTCAGGAACTCTTTTTGCCTGTTGCGAAGTCCATTGCTGGCAATTGGACAGACTGAGAACTGCTGGCCAAAAAATAGTAAAATGAGACATTTGCTGTTTGTGGCTGCCTTTAACCTCACTGAAGAATTTATAGCATGTTTTATGAATGTATGTGTGTCTGGAGAAGGCTTTCTGCTGGACAGGAGGCTTATTCTCCAAGAATGTGGCAGCATTGTCTTGCATGCACAAGTAGATATGGCTGGTGCTGCATCGAGTAGCACGGCTGGAGGCTGCGCCTGTTGAAGGGCCATCGGTAACCATTGGGATGATGACTACTCCTGACCTGTTTGGTTCGCAAGCAAACCTGCCAGCTTTTGGTCAAACAAAAGTGCCATATATTTATGATACATATCAAGGATGTTTGCAGTTCAACTCTGGAAGGCTGTGATGTAGTGCTGAGCACTTTCTTACCATTCCATGTTTCCACTGGTTTATCTACTACCAAATTACTTGAATGTTGCAATGGCTCTGATTGAGCCATGAGTTTTCCTGCCTCTGCCTCCTCCTCCTCCTCTCCCTGTCAACATGAATATTTAGCATGAAACACAGAGCTTATGCATGACTTTCTGTAGACTTCCTTGGTTGCTTCGAATGTGGTTTTTAATGTTTTAAAGACTCTAAAGGATGAATTAAGCTAGTATTTGATAAGCTTTTTACAAAATAAAAGCACCTCTTTTTTCCTGCAGATACAAATTTTAACTCCAGTCAGACTAAGGTACAGAGAATGAGGGAAAACTCGTTCAGCATGCCGTGCATTTTCCCAAGAGAAATGTATGTAGGCGGGGAAACAGATAGCTGTTCTCCCGAGCATCCTACCTAAAGAGTTGCTTTTTTATTCACTTATGAATGAGGCCTCATTTAAGAATAAAATGGAAAATAAAAGGAAAATCTCTTTGGACAAGAGACATTGACTTTCTAGTGGTAGATCTGTTTGTCTGCTCTATCCCTCAGTGCCAGGAGAGTGTAATTCAGTGAGAGTGAACCATTTAATTGCTCACGTTTCTCATGGACTAGTATCAGGCCCAGCTAACTTTGTGTTTTGAATTTTTTAAGGGGCCTTTAGCTTTTCCCACGTACCAGCAAATCTGGATGCAGACATCATACCCAAACCCTGTGAAGTATTGCACAGGGCCTCTTCTTTGAGGCTGTCCTGCAGAGAGAATTTCCATAGCCCGCTTTTTGGCAAGGGCGAATGTTTGCTTGAAACCCTATAAGCTTTTTTGGACACTGCCTCCATTGTGGGTTAGATACAAAAGCATCTCCCTTATTTGTATCCGTGTGTATGTATGCACATCTGCAACAGCAGATGATTGACTTTTTTCCCTTTTTTTTTTTTTTTTTTTTTTTGAGAAGAAAAACAACAAAAAGAATTATTGGTAGCAAGCTTGAAAAATAATTTAAATGTGTTTGGAACATGTAAATAAATTTCTATACATCTGTGTAAAAGAAAACTGAATGTATTTAATGGAGCATTTATACATTTCGGAGTAACAGTAGTTTAATAAAGTTCCCATGTACTGGGTATGAGGTTTCTGTTTTCTTGTTCCTGTTATGCTCTTGGCTTTAGCCCTGAAGATCTCAAGCAACTGGAGTCTGGGTGTAGGTCACTGGGAAAGTTCCAAAAGGAAGGCCTTTACAGCAGAAATCCTGGTGCTTCAAATGCTAGGTTTGAGGTTTGGTTTTATCCTAAGACATGCAATTTAACTTCAGTTTCTGAACATTTCTGAGGCAGGACTTCCTGCACAGTTTTGGGTATCACACGGAAGGCATTAGAATGGTAGATGCAGTACGTTGTGTACACATTGTATGTTGTGGCCAAGACAAATGTTCGTGGCACTAACAAGTCTGAATCTGTCGCTATCTTCATGCCTTTTAGCTTAGCACACTTGATTGAGAAATCTGGGTTTACAACTCCTAGGACTTAGGAAATAAAGAATAGCCTGTTTTGCAGGAGCAGGTGGTGACTTCTACACTGCGATTCTGAATTTCTCTTTTTTGGCCCATTCTCCCATTAGTTTTCCTTCTTTACTGTGTAGTGCTGCCCTGATTCAAAGCCAATCATCTATTCAGCAGGAAAAAAGCGAAAGCCAGCCCAGCCTCCTTGTCCTCAGGGAGCGCTTCCTCCCCTCTGCTATGGAAATGATTTTTGGACTGGAATTGCTGCTATTTGCAAACTTGTTTAGCCCCTGACTTTTCTTGTTTGGTGAGTGTGTGTCTGCCCATACGGAGTGGCAAGCACCTGCTGTCTGCCAGTGCTGAGTGATGGCTGCTGGTGGAATCTACATGGGAAAGCCCTTCACCATCAAAAGGTGTGTCTCAGAAGTTTATGTTTTTTTAAACTTCATTTTTATTTCAAAAGGGTTTATAATTACCAATTCATTATTTAAACTACCAGCTGTCAGAGGAAGCGATGCCCTCTAGGTTTAATTTTCCATGTCATGCAAGTTTCCCAAACACTAAGAGGCCACAGGTCTAGCCCGGTTGCAGGCAGTTTTCAAGAAGCAAGAGAGACCTTTTCTCCAGCTTTGTTCTGCCGAGTGGCTGATATTTCTGTCACTGGGGCGCATCTCTCCCCTTTGGTGGCTGTTGAGGTGGCAGTGAAGTGAGGGGGTCCAGGGGATCACGGGAGGATCGGGAGCTGGGGGAGATTGAGAGATAGGCGAAAGAACTGTGGGAGTAAGAGGTGCTGATTCATACTTAGAGGAATTTAATATTCACATCTCATGTGGGAACTGCATACAAATGAGGGGCTCAATGTATCCCTCATTACAACAGCTCATTAAATTATCAAGAAAGACAGAAAGAGTTCCCATCACACCTCCTACAGTGTGCAAGTCTGGACTATGTCATTCAAAATAACCCATCTGTATCTTTCTAATCTTAGGGTATGTTTGCGTGGACGGATGCAGACAGCCACATGTTGGCTCCGACCTAACCAGACCCGAGCCAGCTCCATGCTGGAGGCGTACAGCGCGTCAACTGGGTGCTGACCCCAAGCTCATCTACTGCAGCTGTAATTGCACACCCTCAGCCGAACTCGCTGCCTCCAGCTCGGTGCACACCAGCCCCAAGGAATACCTGCTGTCCCAAAGCCATCGCTGCTGCTGCTGCACATGAGAATGTAATCCCTGCAAGAGAAGCCCAGCTAAACAGCTCCTTTCAGATTTGGCTGCCCAGTGTTTTCCATTAACCTGATACATGCTGTTTACATCCTACTGCCGCCAGTGCCAGAGATAACTGCCTTGGGAACAGCTCCCTACAGGTATTGTTAACAGCTGCTGAAAACAAAGGAGTTTGTTTTAGCCACATCACTATCCAAATAGCCAGAAATACATTACTTTTTTATTACTCATAAGCCAGTATTAAAAAACCTGTCATGTTCTCCTGGCTGAAAGATGCATTCTGGAAATCTCGTACACTGTTAGATCTGGCAGATGCATAAATATCCTTGCAACTGTAGAAGGAAGTGGCACTGAGGCAATGGTTGTGTGAAGGTTCTTGTTGAAGGAGAGCGTGTTTCTCTTTCCCAGCTGTGGTCACCACCAGCAGCATCAACTACTTGCTCCCAGCAAGTGCTTGTTCCTGCCATGTGGTTGGTTTCTGTGTGTTTTCAGGCTGAAGGCTGAGGGTGCAGCCACAGCTGCCTACTTGCTCCAATTAACAAAAAAGGAAAGGAAAGAAAAATCCTCATTAACGTCCAGCTGGTGGTGTTCAGGGTGAGTTTTGCGGTGGCCGAGCAAATGCTCAGCAAGGGTGGCCTTGTCTGCACAGAGGGGAGAGGGTTACATGCATTTCTGAGACTGTTGACCCCATCTGAAGCAGAGGCTCTGGACAGACTCCCTTTGAACAGGGATGTGTCTCTTCTACTTTTGATCAGGTTTGAACAATAGCTCCTTTTTATCCTATTCCATCCTTATTTATTGGGAAGAGGAGGAAAAAAGAAAGGCAAAACACTTTGATGCCTCCTTTTGGGTCAAGTGAAGGGAAGATATGAACTCTACCTACTGCTTTTTTTTCTTCTTAAACAATAGGACTTTGACTGATAAATAGAGATGGTAGCTTCAAATAACCCTCTGCTGCACAGGGGCACCACATATTTTTAGTGGTTGCAGTGATCCTGAAGAAAAAACAGGCATAAGAGGGAGAGCTCTGTTTGTTTAGTTCCAGAGCACATCCAAGTGACTTTTCCTCTTTACTCTGAAATGTAAATCCTAGCAATTGAGCACAGGCAATGTTCATTCAGGCACCCAAAAGGGGCTGGCTAGAGAATATTTGATTCCACTTCTGAATTATTGTTTACAATGAATTTTATTTCCCATTACTCATCCCATTTCATTGTCATTAGAAGTAAAAGCTGCCTTCAACTGAGAGCAGTAAAGCAGGGCTGACGGATGCAAATCCACCCCACAGCTACGTTGCTTCTCTGGTGCTTAGTCCTCAGGGCCATGTCCTGCAGCTTTAGGGAAACGAATTAACTGCCTCTGTGCACGTTTGGTAGTTTCTGCAACAAAGTAAGGTTTTCCATGTTTCTGGTGGGCTAGCACAAGTCCTGGGAAGGAACTGAGTACATTTCTAAGATGGATACAGGCTTGGTAGGTGTTGTGAATTACTGAAGCCCAGGAGCTGATGTGCTGCCTATGGAAATTGGGGAAATGTGCTTAAGGGGAAATGTGGTGGCAACAAATGGATATGCACAACTGCAGACAAGTTTTAAAAGCCATATGGGTCCTTTTCTCTCTGTCATTAGTATCCTTATGCTTCCCTGAGTGTCTGCTGTTCCTGGTAAGCCCAGGTTTAAACTTCATTCTCTAAGAGAAATTCAGATTCCTCTGAATCACTGCAGAAAGCATTTGACTGAGAACTTCTGGAGTCACTTCAGTTCTGGGGCTAAGAACAGGACACGCTGCTAGCTTTGTGTTTTGGTTTCTGGTGTTTCTCACGCAGCAATTTAAACTGATTCAGACGTATTCCCTATGCAAATCTTTAATCTCCTTTTTTAGGATGAAAAATGGGTGTAAATGTGGTTTTGATTTTCCCCACCCTTTTACAGCTGTATTTGCCCCTTTACGTCCCACGATTGCTTCCTCCCACTCCTATTTCCTCTATTGTAATTTTCCATCATCCTCTTGAATTTTACAACCTCCGCTAATAACTCATCCCTCTCCTTTATCTCCTTTTCACATGGCAGGTTTTCTGCGCTCTTCTATTTGCTTCATCCTGCTTTCTGTCTGTTTCGTGACTCCAGTGGCTGTTTTGCTACATCCTTTGCTTTCTTCTTTCAGCCAATGCGAGTCTTTCCCCAAAAGCCTGTCTGCAAAATCTGCAAGCTGAGTCTTTTTGCTGCCAGCTTCCAGTGAGATGTGGGAGGAAAGCAACAGAAGGGACTCAGTTTTTAAGGTTGACGTGTCTGTACTTTGCAGCTTTGCCTTGTCGCTGTGAGCGAGTAGCTGGAGGAGGCTATCACCGAGCAGAAGTGCATCTTTGCATCTTTTCTCTGTGAACGTCTCTCACCCCCTACGCTGAGCAGCCTTTGCAGGGGCAGGGGGAAGAGCTGGAGAGCTGAGCGCATGGGGTGATTTTGCAGAGGTGGGTGAGGGAAGTCTGTTCAAATAAAGGTGTGAGTAATTTAGCTTTTCGGTGTCTGAAAAGCCCTAATGAAAGACTGTCGACGACAGCTTAAACAGCTGTTTGGTGAAGGGATTCCTGACCCCACCCATCATCTTGGTACCACAAGCAGATTTGTGCAGTCAGTTCAGAGCTGATTCCTGTGCATCAGAGCAAAATAATTGTATTAGTGTTTCTTAAGTTAGCGTGCAGCTTTTCATGGTGTGGGTTAAGGCTCCAGTAGATTTCAGTTTCCTCTCACAGGGTAAGGACCTAGTTTTTTTTTTTTGCAACTAGAGATAACACTTGGAAGCCCCAAAGATGGCTCTTGGAGAATATGTACTTAATTTTCCTTCTACTGGAAGTGAGTGATTACTGCATGAACTGGAGAGCACTTGGAACGCATGCTTAGTGTATTAGTATATGGTATGCATTGTTCTCGTATGTTCTTTCTAAAATGAACTGAATCCTATTTAAGACAGTCTTTCCCCCCAGGAGGTTATAACCTAAGCCGTTGACTAGTTGAGCTGAGAAGGAGGTCACCCAGCCCAGCCTCCTGCTCCAAGAAAGGCTCACTTCACACCTAGTCGCTTCGCTGAGGTCTGTAGGGTGTTGTTCATAGCACAAAGTGGTTATGAGAGGGAGATGTGATTTTGCTGCTGAAATAAGGGTGCTGCACATGGAAAACCACTAAGGAAACGCTGGTTCTCTGTAGGCTATGGCTTGAAAAATGTTCAAGACTTTTAGTCCAAGGAATGTATTGCAATTTTTAATGCTGGTCTGCCTTAGGTGGCTGATGGTGATGTGAAGTCAGTAAAGCAAGTAAAGGCAGGAGTCAGGAAAGAAACTGAGGGAAACCTCAAAAGCAGGAGGAAACCCACTGGGTGCAAGAAAGGAAGAAGTCTGTGGGACACCAAGGAATGACCCTCGTAAGCTCAACAGCTCAGCCCTTCCTGGAGGATGTTTGCTTACTGTCTTCTTAAAGGAATTAAAGGCCAGATAGAATAGTAATTGACAGTAAGTATTCCCGATGACTGGCTTGTATCCCACAAGATGGGATGCCTGTTTATGTGGACGCAGCTAAGCAGCAAGTCTCCTGATAAATGTGATACTTCTAGTGCATGTCTTCTCTTGCAATGTGACTTTACTAATGAAACCAGCACCCCCACACTTCCACTGGAGCTGCTGTGGTCCTCCCAAGTAATACAACTGCTCATGGAGAGTGTGTAAAGCAGCAGCTAACTGGTAAACCTGCAAGTCTCATTGCAGCAAAATGTTGCCTGGCTTGCTCTGAAGGGTTCAATGCAATCTGTTACTTGTAACTCAAGTGGATGGAGTGTGGGCTGGACCACATGGCAGCTCCTGCTAGTGCTTTTAGTGGCCTCTGCAATATCTGAGACCATTTCATACCCCCATGGAGATGGTCCCAGATCAGAGCTCATGCTCTGAAGGTCCTCATACTGAGCAAGGAAGGCACGAACGCTCAAGCAAAATCTTAACCAGTGCCCTCCCTGTGTGTACGCTGGGTAGAGGTGTAACCGATTTTTACCAGCCACTTGGACACACTAAACAAAACAACCAGCCAAACCAAAACCTCTGCAAGGCTATTTACAGATGAGTTTCTAGCTGAAGATCCAGCACAGAGACAGGATGAGTGGCTGGGAGCAGGGCGTTAGCACGGGGAGCTCCTAATTGTGAGGAGTATCCCTGAAATCATGGGCTGCTTTTCATCTGCGCAACAAGCAGAGGAGCGAGGCCACCAGGCACAGCCGTGTGCCACCGGGGTCCCAGTGGCTGTAGTGTCCTCATCCCGCACAAAGGCAGTATCTGAAATAATGTGAAATGTGGCATAAGCAACCTGTGGGAGAAGGGCATGTGGAAATGCAGCCGGAGACATTTTGTAGCTGTAGAAGCAACCAACAGTAATAAAAGACTATAAAGCA
>NW_009934120.1:18745-27153 GCF_000696875.1 Nestor notabilis | reverse complement strand
GAATGCGTAGCTTGAAAATTCAGCATGAATTGGCAAAGTGGGTCCATGACTAATCACAGAGGTCTATTGTACCATCAAGTCTAATCTCTTGTTTAATGAAAATACTTCTCTGAATAAGTCTCTTTTAAAGTACAGTAAATATCTCTGAATAAAATGTCCAGCCTCAATATACAACATTTTAAATGACAGAGAAGTCACCCCAACCTTTGGTAAATAGTTTGAACAGATAATCAAGCTCTCTGTTTAAAACTGTCGTAGTATTTCTAGCACAAATTAATCGGGGTGGAGTGTCTAATTGCTGGTAACTGGATCTGTTACAAAGCTGTGTGCCAAACTGGCAAGCTCTTTTTATCAGATTTCTGCTTCTTGGATTAAGCCTTTGCAGGCAAGGAGCGGTGATTTCCCCTGATGAAGATCCGCAGCAGCTCTGGGGCCAAACAGTGTTGCAGGGGCAGCCTGAGGTGTAGAAAGACATGGGAGCATGGGAGAGGGTGTCCCAGTGTGCTCCCACTGCCAGGCAGGGATGGGGGAGGATCTTGTTCTTAGTGGAGCATGGTGATTTTTGGCATTGGGGGCAGTTCTCCTGCTCACAGGCGGTGGCTCTTGGCCTCTGGCTGGTCCCTCTACAGCTGTATGATCTGTACCCTCAGGAGTGATACAGGAACCTGTTCAGCAGAGTTTATTGTGACACAAGGGTGGAAGCTCTAGAAGGTTGGACCTGTGCTGGCTGCAGTGGTTTCCCAAAACCACTCTTGGTAACCCAAGTTTAGCTTCTGTCACATTAAAAATGTGACTAACAAAAGGGACTCGTTTCAGAACTACATGGCGGTTGTGTTTAAATGTTTATTTTTAAGTAGGCATCCACTACCTGGCCAATTACAGAGCCCTAATGCTGCTGGAAATCACCTGGGCTCTTTGGTCACACCCGTTCTACTGGCTGTTCCTTTCTCCCTGATGGAGACAATGTGGATGCTGATAAACTCTATTGACTCACCCCTTGTTGTGTTCTGCAGCTGGCCTGCAGCTCTTTGGCCTTGTCCTGCTGTCCCTCAAGCTAGGAATATGCATTTTTTAGTAAACTTCTCTTCCTCCCCCCTTGGGGCTGTGTTGAGCATTCTGTAATTAAGCAAACAGCGATAACATCGAACGATTCATTTACTGACATCCTTTAAAAAGGGAGCTCTGAGTCTGTCCCCTCTTCTCCTGGGTTTCCTTCCCTCCTTCCCTTACCTAAGGCTGATGAGGAGCCTGGAATTATTCTGCAGATTAAATGGCAGCAATGCCACCTGATTCTCAGTTGACCGTTTTTTGACTGTGAGTGGTCTCTTTCCTTTTAGAAAGAAGGGGCTCTTACTTCTTTTCCTTTTTTCCCAGTCTTTTTCCTTTTCTGAGCCTGCACGAGCCGTGCCACCCCCCAGTCGCTCCTGTTTGCTGTGCCGCGGAAGCGAAACGCCTCTCCCCACTGAGCGCAACACCTTTGCTGCCGTGCCTCGAGGGGGCTGTAAAACAGATGGCCTCATCCTGGGTCATTTTTCTTTATTGCTGTTACTGTGGAACCCTGTGCTATGGCAGCCAAAGGGGCTGTGCTCTCCGGAGCTGGAGCAGGGCGGAGGGAGGAAGGACGCTGCAGTTGCAGTGTGGGCCCAGCCCTGTGCTCCAGCAGGGCCCTGCCAGCTTGCTGCGGCGCGGTGTTTATCCAGCACGGCGGCAGTGAGTCACGTAAGGGTGCCATGCTCCACCAAAGCCACCTCCGGCAGCTTCCACGTGAATCACTGCAGCCTGAGAAGACTTGCAGCAATCCCTGGGCCACCAGGAGGATGATCTCATTGCCTGCTGGGGTGAATAAGGATAAAGTCACGTGGAGTTCTGCTCTTGGAGCCGGGGAAAATGGCATCGCAGCAGAGAGCTTGCAGGTGACCTAACCAGGCATGTGATTCAGTATTATGGGACCAGACCGGGCAAAGATCCTTCTTGCAGGGAAGGAAGGAAGGAAGAGACTGCAGGGTACACACACATAATCTGAGGTGGCTTTCATAACAAAACCCGTAAGAGAAGGAGGAATGATATGGCAAAGGGTCCACAAAGGACTTAGTTTTAGGTATATCTCTTTGCATCACCAGTTTCCATTTACTTTTATGACTTTCCAAGTGCATTGCCTGTCGTGGGTGATCACAACATGAAGTCCGATGATGTAATCTTTGCATACCGTGCCCTGCCCATGGAGCTCAGTTACTGCGATACTGGTTCAAACACACTCGCCAAACCCAGAGAAAGGATTTACAGAGTTTGCTTCCAGCTGAAATCAAGGGCTTCTACCTCTTTAAAAAAACTAAATTCATGGCTGTTTTCCATGTCCATTGGATTAGTCATTATTTCAAAGAGGTTGCCGGTTTCTGAGCCGGCAACAAGTGGTCTTTTCCCTTCTCCCAAGACGGGAGATGCTATGAAAAGTGCTAGATACTTATTTAATATATGTGGTCTTGTAAAATCAAGACCAGTGCAGACACCTGTAGATTTATTTTTTTACTGTCTTGAAATTGTACCAGGCTCAGAATTTTACAGAAATGAAAAGTTAACTCATGTTTTATTAAGAAAGACTGGTAGGGTGGACCTGATGAGGCTGGAACTTGTGTCTGTGACAGTGAAGCACCTCAAAGCTGCTCCTTGCCCCTGTTGCTGGCAGCTAGAGCTCAGACCTCAGGAGAAAGAAGAGGAAACTTAATCCCTGAGCTCCCTGGGGTTTCAAGGTGCTGCAGCTGCTGGCTCTGAAGCATGCACCCCAGCTGCAGGAAGCCAGTGGGCTGCAGTGAGGAGCAGTCAGTGGGGACCAACTCCTGCATGCACTTGCCCCTTGAGCTGTGAGTGCAATAGCCATTTTCCCTCTTCCTGGGTAGGTATCCCCACATGTCAGTGCTAATTGCATAGTGCTGACAATCCCAAAAGTAGTATTTTGTCAGCTGATTTTCAGTTCCTTGACTCTGTTAGGTGTATGTTGGTGGCTAACCACCAGCATTTAACACCAGTGGTTAGATAGTGAAATCACTGGGCTGAGTGCTGATAGGACTGAATAAACCGATCCCAGATGGGACTTCCTCACTGTAGACCGTCAGATGGTGCCACCAAGCCCACCCCCACTCACGTCCATGAGTTTTCCCTTCCCCAAGCCCACCATTGCCATGTATCACTGAAAACCCTTGTGAAAATCTCAACTGAGTTTGAACGTGGTGGTTCTCAGCACCACGCTGGTCCAAAGGTATGGAGCTCCACATTTAAAGTACCTGTGAAAACTGGCCTGGTATGTTTCCCTCCTTCCATTCAGTTTCCCAGTCTGTTTATAACACCCGTTCATCTTGGGGCAGCCTGACTGCCTCCCTGGTAAAAGGGAAGGGTTGCTAAACTGCGGCAAAGGATCCTTCGGCGCCTGCAGGATGCACTGCATGACCTGGGAAGCTCTCTAATGATTTTGCGGGTAAGATGGCAGCTGTTAGATAAAAGGGCCTTTGCCTTTTCCAGACCAGCTGCTTTCTTAGTGCAGGTGTGCATCTGAGCATGGCCCAAACCAGAGCTGGAGCACCGAGGGCACTGTCTGCACAGCCTCTGTGAATGCCAGCTGTGTTCTGGCTTGCAGGGCTTTAAGGAAGTGAGCTGCAATCATGATGACATCAGGCAGCTAACACCAAATTCGGGCTCTGTGAACTCTGAGACTGCTCCTTGGAGGTGAAGCTGGGGCCTTTTGAAAGGACTTTCTTTAGCTGCTGCACTGCTTTCTTGAGTCATACCCGCAGCGTGCGCAGCGCTGCCCGGGTGCAGCCCATGGCACAAGGCTTGCTCTTCGAGAGGTGTCTCGGCAGCCTGCAGTGCGGCGCATTGGGTAGTCTTGGAAATACGGCTATGTTCCTATTGAGCAGGATTTAAAAAGCCAGAGCGCCTGCGCACAGGCAGGGGCACGGGGTGGTGGCTGCTCTCCATGCCACACTCCTATGGGAGCTGGATGTGCAGCACCTGCAGCTGGCCCTTGCTGTCTGAAACCTTTAGAGATGAGGTGGGCAAAGGAGCTAAAATCCTCGAATCATGGCTATAAATGGAAGAGGGTTTTATGAGATGTTCTCCAGCGAACTGACTGAAAGGCGAAAGCATTTGGAAATGTTCTGAGCGCAGAGGAAACAAGTTGTTTATTGTCCCACAGCTCTCTCTCAGGCCTCCTTTATGCACAAATATGGCCAAAATGATTTTTGAAGAGCTGTGTAGTGATGGGGAAGGACAAAGAAGAAAGATCTGTTGGTTGGTTGCCCTATTTGCTGGAAGGGAAAGGGGGCCCCAGGGGCCTTGTGACAGGGAGGGGATATTCATGGGGGGGCTGCAGGCAGACAGGGGTGAAGCACAGCTCGTGTGTCTCTTATACTCACCCTACTACAGCCAAAGGAGCCTGCTCTTAGTCCTTCACCGATGCCTGAATTTCACCCGTAGCCTCTGTGCTGCCTGTTGTGTCACCAGGAGCCGGTGTGTTGGCAGTGACCAAGCCGAGGCCATGGTCCCACCGGGCATAGGAGGTGGTGCAGCTCCTGCTTTCCGTAGCCCTGTGTGCACCCTGTTTTCACAAATGGAAAAGCTCAGCTTGTCCCAAGATTTTTTTCTCTCCTCCATTTATTCATCGTAATAGGATTATGATCATGTTCATCTTGGCCTAACCCCAGGGGTGCCTTGTATCCACTAGGAACAACCAACAGCCACAGCCAAGTCTTCCTGTTTCAGGATAATATGTGGGGCTGTGCAAATTGCATACCCTAAAATTAACTGTGTGACTCCAGGACTCCTCACTGCTGGCACTGCCGGCACGATGTCTTAATTGCTGTGACTTCAGCATAGCCCAGCATCCGAACCGAGGGCTTCCTTTTGGCATGTGCCTGGATTTAAGTAGTGAAATGTATTTTGGATGCCTCGTGGTACAAATTAGAGGTCTACACAAAGCACCTTACAAGCACTGTGGATGAAAGAAACTTGCCATATGGATAGGATATCTCGTAGAAAGTATTCTAAAGACTCCCTCCTTTCTTTAGAGTGTTTTACATCATCTGCTGTATGCAGAGCAGTGCTGCTTTCCTGGCAATTCTTGGTATTCCAGCTTTTGAGAAGTAGGATGCTGATGCTTTCTGGTGAGGAGTCTGGCCCTACTGAAAATGAAGCTTTGCTGTTTATTTATTTGAAAGAAAGAGAGAAAGGAGGAGCCTGGGAGCAGAGCATGGGGCGTGAGATGAGTGAGACAAGCAGAGCCAAAGGCATCAGCAGGTAGTGACCAAGAGGTGTGAAATGTCAGCAGGTAGGAGCAGGTGCCCAGCGTGATTCCTTGCAGAAGCAGCTGCTCCAGGAACAGTCGGGTTGGGGCATGCACCATGTATGTGGTGAGCTGTTCGTCATTACTCAGGGGAGCAAGACAAATGAGAAATCAATTGAACATCAAACCATTGTTGCTGATTGCCTATGTTGAAAAGAAATGATTCATGGAGTGCCTTAATTGATTCATATACGTGGCAAGGAGTTCCAGTCTTGATTTATGGACCTCTCCACCAGTCAGGCTGGAAAGTCTTGCTCCCACTCACTTTATTTGTGCAACAAACATCCTTTTCTGCTGGCATGGATTAAGCCAAGCCACTTACAAAGTCTTTTTCTCTCTGATTGTTTACTTTGCCCTTAAGTGATTGGTGATTCCACTCATTTACATGGTGCTTTTTTATTATTATGTATTTTAGGTTTAGAGTGGAGGAGCCCGGAAGGGATGGGGATGGCTGTGTGCAAAGCCGTGGGCTCCATGCCCAGTGGGGCAAGTAGATGACCCCTTCCTCAGAGAGCTGCAGTCTACAGCATAGCATCGTTTTACAATGTCCACTGTTAAAAGGGAGAGGAGACGTTTGGTGACTTAAAAGCCTTTTGTAACTCCTCATGCAATACACTGCGGAGTACTTCGTGTCTTCAAATCTGTATCCCCTCTGCAGACATAAGGGTTTCTCCCAGGGGTTGAAGGAGACCGTGCCTCCTCCCTGCTGCTGTGTCTCTGTTTACCCACCAGCCCGAGGAGGAGGTGTTGGAGATGTGCCTCTGCTTTTCCATGGCAGTTTGATAGGGTCGTCAAAACAGAAGGGAGACAACAAAGTGGTGTTTGCTGTAGGTGAGGGGAAGGGACGGGGAGGAAGGTGTATCCCATCTTGTGTAACCAGTGGGTGGTACCGTGGTGGGGAAAGGCGTGAGGAGAGGTGCAGGGACAGGGAGGTTCCTCTTGGCTGGTTTGGGAGCAGGTCTCTGACAGTGCTGGGTGGGGGGAACACAAGTGGGAGAAGGAGGGAAAAGAGATTTGTCAGTTGTCTTAGAGTTTATCGGGGGGATAAGGCAAAGGCAGCCTCTCCTCACCCTGTGTGTCCCCAGCTGCACGAAGAGGTAGCAGCCTGCCAGCCCCTTCCCCACCAGAGCCATCGGCTGCTGTTGCCATTGGGTTGTGAGGTTTGGCCTAGGTTTCTCTGCATTGCCTGAGGCCAAGCAGCAGGGAAGCAAGTTATCTTCTCCCATCAAAAATACCATAATCACAGAACAGTTTGGAAGGGACCTTAATGCCACCAAGCTCCTTGATCTGCCACAGCCACAAGAGAGACAGCGATCAGCAAACTGGGGCTGAAACAGCAAGAGAAAAATAAAAGCCCAAACCAACAACAAAACAATGTCAGCCTCTTGCAATTATTTGCCACCAAGTAGAAGAGTCATAACTCAAGTTGCCCAGGGGCTGACTTAGGATGGAGTCTGATGAGCCTTTCACGTGACACAGCCCGCAGGTGCTGTTATAGGATGAAGGCGATTGCAGAATTTACCTGGCTAAGAAGTACTACTTTTCACCAAGTTGTTTCTCAGCCGGATCACTGTTTTTCACCCAGCTCTTTGCACCAGTGCTAGGGCCAGCGGGGTGGGAGAAGCAGCACCAGAGATGGAGCAGCAGACTGGGCAGGAACTGCTTTTTTCCTGTAACTTCCCACCGTGGTTACTGACAGTACTTACATCAGCCTGGTGTAAAGGGTCTCCAGCCTACACACAGGGCTCCTTTGTGATTTGATTGACTGACTTGGCTTGGTCTGTTTGGCAGTGAAAAGGCTGATAGTGCCGCCGTGTATATTTGTCTGCTTTTTGGGTGATACCTTTTTGCATTGTACTGGAAAGAGTTCATATCCTGTGTCAGTCTGCTCAAGGGAGCCCTCACAAGTGAGAAGAATAAGCCTAGAAACATCTGATCTGCACCCAAGCTGCCTCTGGTGCTTGTGAGGCTGCTGAGGCTTCCACCACCTGACAGCGTAGCACGAGCGGGTTGTCTGCCTTTCTGCTCCCCTAATGAAATCCTGACTTCTGCAATATTTATACATTTTGAAAGCCTGTAAGTGAAGGGTCTGAGCCCTTTGCTTCCCACCCAGCAAAGCTGTGCAGGCAGGCGCTGGTGCTGCGTCTTGGTGCATGCTGGCTCTCCGGCTGCAGGAGCTGAGGTGACAGCGAGCTCTGTGGAAGCTGGGCCTAGTTGTTCCTCTGTTTGCTGTGCAACCTTCCTCAGTGATGCTTCAGAGAAGACAGCATGGATTGGGTACGGCGAGGGAAAGCAGGATTAAGGATTGAGAACTTTGACTAGAAATAGGGTTTTTTTGGGGGGGAATTAGCTTGGGAGTTTGGGAAAAGCAGTGTGTGGAGAAGAGAGTTGCTAAGGATGGTGCCTGGCAGATAGACATTGTGATCATATAGCCATGGACAGGGACCAAAATGTGGAAGGATGCTGGTGTGCTTGTGCTGCTTGTCATTTCTCCTTACTCATTAAAAGACAACAGAGTAAATCTGGGGAGGATTCGGTGTTCCCCATCTGAAGGACATATGTTAGCAGGGAAGTGCCTCTGTAAGCATTGCTTCAGTGCTTGTTCTGCAAAGAGGTTGCAGGAGCTCATTATTCATGATTTTATCTTGCTACCTGAAATACATAAATAGCCTAAAGGTTCCTCTGATGGACTTCTTCCAGCTCTTTGATGTGCCAAAGATAATTTCTGTACATACTCCCTCAACCTGTCCCCACTCCCTACCTAAGGTTTAATGTTTCTACTTGTTATGTTTACCTGTCTGTACTAGACTGTAAGCTCTCCAAGGCAGGGACCTTGCCATCTTTCATGTTGGAGTACCTTGAAGGAGTTGTAATGTCAACATCAGCTATAAAATGTGATATAAATTATCAAGGCACCATCAACTTAACACAGTTCAACTCTTTGGCCTCTTCTGTGCCAGGGGAGCTCCCGTGGGGCCGCCGGCTGCTCCTGACACTGACTTGGCGTGATTGGTGCCAGCAGCGCTGGCAGCCCAGCCCCAACAGGCAGTGAGAGCACGTGGTGCCCTGCCAGTGA
>NW_009934120.1:9314-18714 GCF_000696875.1 Nestor notabilis | reverse complement strand
CGATGAGGGGGGTGATAAAGGCTGCGCCCGCCTGTAACCACGCTCCTTATGAGGTCCCAGCAGCAGTGAGGCTTTTTGGAAAGCCTCCACCTGAAAGAAATCACGCTGCCAGCAGCAGGATCCCATGCCCCTCTTCGTTTAAAAGCTCAAGGCTATACCCCAGAACTCATGGCACTCTGGATTTAAGTTCCCTTATGTGGGACTGTAACAGCAGAAGCAGAAAGGCGCATCTGTGCCTCCAGGAGCTAATGCGAGAAACAGGCAGACATCCCCTGCCACAGCTCTGACATGGCTCTAGAGCATCTTTGGGGCTGTAGCCACCATCCCACAGCGTTTCTGGGAGCCTGCCACTTGGACCCACAATCCACAATGCACTTGCAGCCAGGTCTCTCTTTCTTTCCCTTCTTTGGAGCCCGTTTCTCTGTGTGGCCTGGGATGTGTCAGGGAAAGACCTTGTTTATATAACCTCCTGTTATGGCTGGAGGTGATGCCTCTGCGGTGACAGCTGGGGAGCAGACTTTGATCTGGTGCATTGATGCCTCCCCTAGGAATTCAGGCCTCTGAGTCTTATTTGCCCTGGGCAATAGTCAAAAGTATTTCCCCTAAGTAAAGAGCCATCAAGCCTTATCAGCTGTCTAGCTATTCCTGTGTCACCGCCCCTTGAAGACAGCATCTGCCACCGAGAGGTCAGGCAGCGAAACCTCTGGGTAAAAGCCCAGTGTGTGGCCCAAAGCAGTGCAGAACTGGGGGAACACATCCTGGGACTGGCCTAGCCCCATGGCACCCCCAGCAGCTCAGGGACCTGCAGCCAGCAGGCCAAAATCCCAAGTCCCAGCTGACTCCCTGCGGAGCACATGGCCTCTCTGTCCTCCTTTAGTTTGCAGTGCATGTTACAGAGGTCTCACCAGCACTGGGAGGATCCCACACACACCTAACAAAAAACCAGTGCGGAGCCCCCCAAGCCCTGGCCAGCAGGCGAGGGGGCAGGCTGGGCTGAGGCTGTGGTGCGGCAAGTGTTTGGTCCTAGACATGGTCCTCAGCACCCATGGGTAGCAATCCGAGGCTGTGCTGTGCTGCTGTGGCACAGGCAGGGCTTCTTTTGGATTTTGCAGCTCTCATCACTACAGTATCCCAGAAATCAGAGGAATGGGGCACCAACAGGAGGAGTGGGGTCAGGATTAGGAATGGGAAATTGGGACATCCAAGTTCAGCTTCTCGCTTTACTACACACCCTCATTTTCCCCTACCTGTAAAACCACTAATACCTTAATATTTTTCATGCCAGTTTAGTTTCTGAAGGATTGACCGTGATGTTCGGAGGTAAACTGCTGGGCTGTAATGCTATTGCATATATAGGCTGCTTTTCTTCTTCAGAGAATTTTGTTTCCAAAGCCAGGGGAGTGGGATGTTCTTAAAGGCCCTATAAACTGGTTCATGCAGGCAGCTGCAGACCCTATGCCCTTGCTCAGACTGCCTTGCTCAAAGCTGGAACTACCTGAGACCTCGGAAGTGCCTGCAGTTCTGGTTACTTCTTTTGCACATCTGCTCCTGCAGACTGTTCAAGGCTCTTCCATATTTCTTTCAAACAAACACAGCTATTATTTCACTGACCCAGGCCTGCTATTCAGTGATGAATTGGTTGCTGTTCATTGCAGCTTGAAACACTATTTTGCGACTCTTAATGCTTGCCATTCATTTTCTGCTGCGATCGGATCCATAACAGCAGATATGCAGCTTTCATTGATACTTGATGCAGCAGCAATACCCTCAGCAAAGGCTTTTTTGTACACAGGGCTCCAAACCTTTCATCCACGCTATCATGGAAAGCCATAATGTCCCTTTTCTGCAATGCCCCGAGCCACCTGCAGCCCCTGAAAGAACACATTGTTTCCCCCATTAAAGAAACAACACGGTCAGTGTCTGCACTGGATGCAAGGAAGGACTCTGGGTAATCCCTTTTTCCCCTGCCCCCATGCTTCATACCCCTCACACCCCCATTTCTGTTTGAGGCCAAATTTCTGCCCTGATGCTGTTTAAACGGAAGGATATTTGCAGGGTGGGTTATTTTAGGTGCTAAATGAGCCTCCTGATGTCACGCTACCAGGTGGGGCTGACCCTCCCAGGGTGGCAATCCTGCCAGGAGCGATTCCTGGTGCTGGAGTTTTACATGAACAGCCACAGTTTTCTTCTTCTTGCTACCTCTGGAAAACCATATGGATCTAAGTGACCAGTGGGGGGTGAGGGTGCTTTTTTCTTTCCCTTTTCTTCTTTATTTTCCTAAAAAAGTGCTTGTGTGGGGAGAAGATGCTGCGCTACCTTTTAGTCAGAGAGAGGGAGTCTGCCAGCTTAGCACTGCTCAGAGACAGGGAAATTACTTTGTCTAGTGAATATTCTAAAAAGATGAAATAACAGCACAATCAAAATCCTCTGTTTAAAAGAGGAGCTGTCTCTCTCCTGCTAAACCAACAATTTTATTGTTGGGCTCAACATTTGCAGAATAACCTTAGAGAAGGAAAGGTGGAAATGTCTGTAAATACTTTTTTGCTAAAGGAAGATTCAGGCTGTAACCCATGTTGGCAACCAGAGGAAAAACCTCTGTCCTAACAGATAAGTGGTGGTTTATTATGGGCACATCCTTGCTGGCACTTGCCTGCTTCACCTACTAAAAAGGAGTTGTCACCCGCAGCTGGGTGCTGTCAAGCGCCACCCAGCAGCGCTGTGCCTGCCTTTTGGTGTGGTGCGATACCAGCCCTCGCTTGTTTTCAATAAACAGAGCCATGTTTTGAAGGGAATGGCAATGTTGTTTGAGAAAAACAGAGTGCTAAAGAAAGATGGATTATACGCTGAGCTAGGAAAGTGCCAGAGATGGCAAAGATAATCTCTGAGCTGGCACGCTGCAGCCCCCCTGGTTTTGTGGCGCTGGGAGAAGTGGCTGTCGGGTTGTTATCCCACAGCTGAAGGATATGGGGAGGTGCACACAGTACTTTGAATAACTACTTTTTCTCTGTCCCACATTTTGTCTTTCCTTCTTGTGGTTGTCTTGGAGAGGATGGAAAGCTGGAATCACCTCTGCATCTCAGGAGCAAGAGAAAGTCACCTTACATGCCCAGCCCTTGTAAATATCCCCTCCACCTTACAAAGCCCATGTCTCCATTTTTGTCCAGCTGTATTTCAAAGCAAATGCTGACATGGAGCAGGCACAAGGTGAGGGGCTTCAGGGAAGCAGGGGTCCAGTGGCATCGCCCTGCCAGCAGGGCGGCTGTGGGAGGACGGGCAGGGAGGAGACCATCCCAGCCTCTCTGACACTGCTCTTCCTAAAGCCCTGCAGAACAAACCTGGCACAGGAGTAGCTCACCAGGATTCCCTTTTCCTGCTGTTCTCCTCGAGGGCTGAGCCACTTGTTTATCTTGTGGGAGAAGTCCGCAGCCACAGTTAGCTTTGCCTATTTGATCCTGTCTGAGGTAATTTCTTTTCCTATTTGCAATATTTCTACTGCAAGTGCCTATAATGGTTTCACTGAGGTAATGCTTACCATTGCTCAATGAACATACTACCTCTATTGTCCCTATGATCTCAAATACAAATGTTGTGGCAGTCACCTATTGTTTGTGGGCTTAGTGACAGAGGCGCCAATAAACAAGTGCCAGAGCAGCCATGTGTGGCTCCCTCCACCAAAGGCAGGGTTAGCACCCCACATCTCCAGGACAGCTGCGGAGATGGTTGCAGTCAGTTTTGGTGCACAACCCACAGCAACACATTCAGTGTTTTGAAGGACACAGTACCTAATGCCTTCGGTTCCTACTGAACAACCTCAAGGCTGGGGGGGTGTGGCACTCCTGAAATTCAGGCTGTACCTGAAAGGGAAAAGGCAGAGAGACATATGACGGGAATGATCAGAGATGCATCATGCTGGCTGTATGAGATCTGAATCAACCAGCTGCAGCCTAGAAGAGAGAGGACTCTGGGCTACAGCAGAGGTCTGCAACATGACAAATAGCAGGAGGAATGGCAGCAGTTGCTCATAACACATGAGCTGAGGGATGCGAAATGAAATCATCAGGCAGATATTTTTTAATGCAGAGAGGAGGAAGTCTTTGTTTCACACAACCATAATTAATTGGTGGAGCTCATTGCTTTGGGATGCTTCAGGTGCTAAAACTATACATGGGTTCGAAAAGCAATTAGGCAAATTAATGGGACAGAGGTCTATGGAGGCCTGTTAGAGCTGCTGCTGCAGATGCAGCCTGTGGCTTAGGAAGTCCCAGGGATGCCAAGTGCTGGGGTTTGCAGGGTTGCACCAGGCTTATCCCACTCTTCCCAGCATAACCCCTGTGGGCCAGAGCCACAAACCAGCTGTAGTATGTCTTCGCTTCCTGGGGCTCACTGCGCCAGACTGGAGGTTCTTCCTCGATAAGGATTTTTCTCAAGTATAAAAGATCAAAGGACTGGAGGAGGGGAAGGGAGACTCCCAGTACCTCACTATGATACGCGGAAGAGCTTGGTAGCTCTCATTTCTCTGAGGTGCATTACTGTGGGAGCATAAGTAGGCCCTGTTTAGAGAGCTGTGGTTTTGCCTTCTTCCTCCTCCCTGGCTTCATGCTGGCAGTGTTGCTGCCTGACCAAGAGGCCCTGGGAAAGCCGAGGGGGTGGGTGCTGACTTGGGCATGTGAGGCTGTGGGGGCAGCAGGACAGAGAGGGGAGACAGGATCATGTTAGCTGCTCTGGCTGCACCCTCAGCCTCACATACACTCACCTGGGCACCTTGTCCTTTGCCCTGCACACTCTGTTTAATTGTGGGATGTGCGAGTGCCACTTGATGCAGGTGTAATATCAAGAAATTGTGAGGTAACAGCCTCCATATATAGAGAGATGGAGAGAGAGAGAGTAGGGTAGTCTGCAAGCTGTGATTAAAGCTCAGTTCGTTTACATATTAAATGCTTCAGTACTCAGTCAGTTTAGACAGCTTAATCTTTGAGAATTAGATAGCTTAATCAGACAGAAATAGAAGCTGCACAAAGAAGGCTCTGTAAAACCCCAGGGCTCTGGGTACGGGAGCCCCAAGCTCAACTTCATTTTTGTTTAATGCAGCAGCTTGTGAGGCACTTTTAGACAAGTATAAAGACAAAGTGCCGGAAAGAGATTTCATGTGCGCAGGTATGTAAAACAAGACCTGTGATTTGTTTATTATATTAAAGAACACAGCCAGAGCTTTAGGATAAAAGCGTATAAAATACATGGCATGGGAACCCAAACGGCAGCATTTTTTGCCTGACAAAGAGAGAGGTAGGACGTGGATTGTGTCAGGTCACCTCTTCTGCACCTGCCCGGGATTAGAGTGTTGCTAATGTTGGCCCTAGATCTGCCCTACCCAAAAGGCTTCTGGTGCTGTGCAAGGTATCACAGTTTTGGGGTGGGCTTTTGTATGTGGCCATGCAGACCCACTGTGCATGTAGGACATGGGAAACCTGATGGGGTGTTTGCTGTGGCTCAGTGGGCATCCCTCAGGGGCTATAGACTTGGGGTTATAAGGACACCAACTGTCTGGATAAGGGGCCAATTAGTGGATGTGATCTAGAGAGAATAAATCCAGAGAGACCGCAAGGCTGTTTACTGTAAACCAAAAGTTACCTTTGGAAATTGGCCTTGGAAAATAACAGGTGACAGCAGTGCTTACTTGTGACACAGCATTCCTGGGCTCCCATGGAAATTCATGAGCCCTGCTGTGTAATCTGGTCTCTTACTCTTGGTTATCCTATCTTGATCACTTGGAAAAACTGTATTCACCTGGGAAAAATGTACTTGCCCCAGGGTGTGCAAGCGTGGGGTTATTTGCCAGTGCATTGGAAGGGCACAGCTGCTCTGCTCAGGGGTGGGCAGTGCATGCCCTACAGGGAAACCCTGCATTGGATGCAGAGGGGCCGTGCTCAGCCTTTCCACCACCAGACGATAGGCACTTCGCATAACTGAGAGTAGCTGTTGTAAGGAAACACTGAAAGGATCTGTAAGGTGCAGGAACATCTCCTATGCCCTTCATTCATCTTTTGGTTTTTGTTCGGTTTTTTTTGTTTGTTTGTTTAAACTCTGCATCCAGTTAATATGATACTTCTTCCTTCTTTGTTTGTTTCCTCTGTTTGTTCTCTTTTTTTTTTCTCTATTTCCTTTAGTGATGCTTGAGAAACGCCAGAGAAACACTAATTTCAGGCAGTCTCTTCCCCTTTGTCCTTGCTCCCTCCAAGCACGCTCAACTAGGCTCTCTCTCCTTTCCCTTTGCCTGTTTTATGCTTTGAGGGTGGCCCCAGGGTTTGTCTCTGCAAACAAGCCACCTCCGGCAGGATGATCGGAGCTCCTTGGGATGCAGCACTGCACCATCACCCCCCTGCCCTCTCCTTGAAGCCGCACATTAAGGCCTGAAGCAAAGTGAAATCTCTGCAGTTTCAATCCCCAGCTGGATAGCACAAGGCAGTGAGGAGGGAGAGGCTAATCTATTCAGGTCATTAAGACGTGGGCAGAACTCTGCCTGTCCTAATGATCCCCTTTGAAATCCTATATGTATATAATTCATCTTGTGTTCCAGTGGATCCTGCCTGAAACTGGTATTGCAATTCCGTTTCTATGCATCTGCTTTTGTATTCAGTACTTTGAGGTAGTTTACATAAATGGGTGGCTTTAATTTGCGTTCCCATTGTAAGTGCCTCACAGCCGTGTGGGGCTAGGCCCCCTCCACCCAGTTTTTGACAGGGGCAGAGTCACTGAGGGCGTAAGGGGCTGTGGCTCTTGGCCCGAGCCCTCCGGGAGGTACCAGCAGGCCCGTGCTCTGCGCAGGGGATGGGGCAGCCCTGTGGTGCTGCCTGCCCCACTGCCTCCAGCCCTCCCCTGCCGCTCGGAGGGGTCCGTGCCGCCCTCTCCGTGCAGAGCAGGGGCACTAAGGTGATGATGGTCTGTGTCAGCCCGTGAGAGACACCGAGAGCTGGCTAGAATAGCTTTCAAAGCTAACTGGCTCTATTTGCACAAGGGTTTGTTTGGTTTCCTTTATGAGTGATTTTGAAGGATCAGATTGTTCCCAGAACATGCTTTCAAGTCTCATCGCGCTGCCATTAGCCATGACCTTCCTTGCAGCCACTTGTTGGCTCCCCTGCTCTGTTCCACATCAGGGTGGAAATGGTTTGTGGCAGGGTGTGGGACTTCCTGCACCAGCATATCGCTCTGCAGCATCTACCACAGCCCCGCTCTGATCTTGATTTGGGGTCTTTCGATGTGACCACAACACACACCCTGGGAGAGGCAAGGCAGGCCATTATTAGGCATGAGCATTTATGCTGTCGAGAAGCACCAGCTTTATTTTGGCAAAGCAAATTACATACAAAGGCAGAGCAACAAGAGGCTTCCCTGGCAGATGTCCTTTCATCCTTACCTAGTGAAAGGGACCTAGGAAAAAGACACTGTCCTGCTGCCTGCAGGGTGTTCCGCACTGCTCTAACCAGCATCAATTTCAGCAGTTTGGCGTAACTCTGCATGTGTGTGTCTTTCATGTCTCCCTTTGCAGTCCAGCTCCGGAGGCTTTGCTGGAGTTTGGGCCTGAAGCCTGAGTGCAGAGCAGACGAAAATGAACAAATGACAGGAATATTTTTGATAATTGGACACTTCATCCAACACTTAAAGCAACTGCATTGATCTCAGCTCAAAGCTGAAGCTTTCACTGTGAACAATAAATAACAGATGCTGGATTTAAAAACAATATCTTGCTCATCCTGAGAGGACACACAACTCCTTTGTAAGTGCAGGAACCAGTCCTGGGGATTACAAAACAGAGAAGAAGAGGAGGAAGGGAGGAAAAACCATCACTACCATGTTTAGTACTGAACCTGTGATGAACAGTGTCCATAGGCATATACACAGAGAAAAAAGTACCTTTCATTCAGCTTACTCTGGGGGGGGGACATGCCCTATGCTCAGCTGTGCTGTGTCACTGCGGGTCTCTGGGTGGAAACAGAGATACCAGCTCCCTGCATGCTGAGACTCACCAGCTCTCCTCTTCCACTCCCCACCAGGGATGCAAGACAAAACCCATGAACGACAAAACTGATTTATGCTTGCTTTCTTATTTTTGCAGGCAAGGTGTTGTAGCTCATAGGCAGGATTGCCTTTTAAATGAAAGCTGATCTCAAACTGGCTGTCAGAAATCCTCCAGCTGCTCCCTACCATGTCCCCGATGCAGGTGCCAATCCTTCCCCATTCCCTTTTTATATTTCTCTCCCCCTTCTTCTTCCAGTTCTTGCACTTTGCTCCTTGGCCACACTACACTGTATGTCCTTGTAGTAGGATTAATGCGAGTTGAAGCCTGAGACTATATTCAGCTCAGATTTATGTCAAAAGGCACAGGGTCTGTGGTGCTGGAAAGGAGGCTGGCTGGCAGTGGCTGAACGTGCTTGTGGTCACTGCTATAGCATGGGTGTGTGGAAGACAACGTCAGGCTTGAGGAGCTGGGGACTAGGGATCCCCTGGACAGCACACTCACATGGGTCTTCCTCTGGGTCAGTGCCAGGCTGCCACCATCCCCTTGTGCCAGTGAGGATGAGGGAAGATCTTTCTGCGCACCATGAACTGAGGTTGAACTGAGCTTTCGGGCTCCCATCCCCCATAAAGCTGGGGAGTGCAGGAGCTGGAGATGGCCCCCAGAAGCACAAGGCTAACATGTGTTTCTAACAGGGCAGAAGCAAAGCTCGCAACCCTCCTTGGGGCACATTTCTGCTTGGGGCAGGCTTCAGCATGCTTAGCCCTGCGACCTGCACGCTCTTGCACACAGTCACCTGGGCCGCCTGCTGCCCGGCTTGCTGCCACCCATGTCCAGCTCCCCCGGCACTGCAGACTTGATGGGCTGGGCTTGCATGAGGGTATCTGAGTTTTACTCTCCAAAGGGTGCCCCAGGGGAGCTGGAAGTCCTGGCTGGAGGCTGGTGTGCAAGCGCGCTGTGTGGCCAACAAGTCTCAGCAGGTCTGGAGCAAGCCTCCTTGGTGGCGTGGGCACTGGTGCAATGTGGGACCTGGGAAGTGGAGCACCTCTGCACCTTTTAGAGGACAGCCAAGGAGGCTTTAACAAGACAGTGCCACATCAGGGTACCATCTGCGTAAGTCGGGTAGCACAGCTGAAGTCAAAGCCCGAATTACCCTTGGCTGAGGATGCCATCTATGGTTGCCTAAACCCTAGTAGGGTAGAAAAAAAAAAGATTTATTTTCCAGCTTTCCAGCATGAAATTTCAATTACAGTAGATACTGATTTGCTTTCCAAAGACAAAGTTAATTATCAAATTAGATAAGAAATCATTAAAAAGCTATTTCTGTTCATTACAGTGGGCTAATATATTGCTAGACTCTTGAAAGTTATCCATCTCCTTTGTTCAGCA